>NC_091995.1:36415564-36677561 GCF_044704955.1 Pristiophorus japonicus
AGCATGTTTAGTGAGTTGGTCACACGGCAGGTTAAGGTTACACAGGCAGAGAGGGAATGGGTGACCATCAGGAAGAGCAGTGGAAGGAAGGTCATGCAGGAGTACCCTGCGGTCACCCACCTCCAAAACAGATATATAATTTTGGAAACTGTTGTGGGAGATGACCCATCAGGGGAAGGCAGCAGCAGCCAAGTTAATGGCACCATGTGTGGCTCTGCTGCACAGGAGAGCAGGAAAAAGAATAAGAGCGCTATAGTGATAGGGGATTCGGCTATAAGGGGAATAAATCTGCATTTTTTCGGCTGAAATCGAGACTCCAGGATGTTACGTTCCCTCCCTGGTGCAAGGGTCAAAGATGTCTCGGAGTGGCTGCAGGGGGAGGGTGAACAGCCAGTTGTCGTGGTGCATATAGGTATGAAGATATATGCAAAAAATGGGATAAGGTCCTACCAGTGGAATTAAGTAGTTGGGAGTTAAATTAAAAAAGTAGTACCTCAAAGCTTGTAATCTCAGGATTGCTGCCAGTTTCACATGCTAGTCAGAGTATAAATAGCAGGATAGTTAAAATGAATACATGGCTTGAGGAATGGTGCAAGAGGGAGAGGTTCAAATTCCGAGGACATTGGAACTATTTCTGTGGGAGGTGGGACAAGTACAACGCACACGGTCTGCACCTTGGCAGGACTGCAACCAATGTTCTAGGGGGGGTGTTTGCTACTGCTGTTGGGGAGGCTTTAAAATAATATGGCAGGGGGATGGGAATCTATGCAGGGATACAGAGGGAAGTAAAATTGGGGCAGAAGCAAAAGGTAGAAAGAAGATGAGGAAAAGTGGAGGGCAGAGAAATCAAAGGCAAAAATCATAAAGGGCCATGTTAAAACATAATTCTAAAAGGGCAAAAAGTGTTAAAAACTTGCCTGAAGGTGCTGTGGCTCAATACGGGGAACATTTGTAATAAGGTGGATAATGTAACTGCGCAGATAGCTGTTAACGGATGTGATGTCATTGGGATTACGGAGACATGGCTCCAGGGCAACCATGGCTGGGAACTCAACATCCAGGAGTATTCAATATTCAGGAAGGATAGACAGAAAGGAAAAGGAGGTGCAATACATTGCTGGTTAAAGAGGAGAATAACGCAATAGTAAGGAAGGTAATTAGCTTGGATGATGTGGAATCTGTATGGGTAGAGCTGCGGAACAACAAAGGGCAGGAACCGCTCGTGGGAGTTGTGTGCAGACCACCAACCATTCGAAGTGAGTTTGGGGATGGCATCAAATAGGAAATTAGGAATGCGTGCCATAAAGTGACAGCAGTTATCATGGTAACTTTAATCTACATGTAGATTGGGCTGACCAAACTCGTCGCAATACGGTGGAGGAGCATTTCCTGGAGTGTATAAGACATGGTTTTCTTGACCGATATGTCGAGCAACCAACTAGAGAGCTGGCCATCCTAGACTGGGTGTTGTGTAATGAGAGAGGATTAATTAGCAATCTTATTGTGTGAGGCCCCTTGGGGAAAAGTGACCATAATATGGTCGAATTCTTCATTAAGGTGGAGAGTGACACAGTTAATTCAGAGACTAGTGTGATGAACTTAAAGAAAGGTAACTTTGATGGTATGAGACATGAATTGGCTAGCATAGACTGGAAATTATGATACTTAAAGGGTTGATGGTGGATAGGCAATGGCAGACGTTTAAGGATCACATGGATGAACTTCAAGGATTTTACATCCCTGTCTGGTGTAAGAATAAAACGGGGAAGGTGCCTCAACTGTAGCTAATAAGGGAAATTAGGGTTAGTGTTAAATCCAAGGAAAAGGCATATAAATTGGCCAGAAAAAGCAGCAAACCTGAGGACTGAGAGAAATTTATAATTCACCAGAGCAAAACAAAGGATAATAGCATTTAAAAATAAGCTTGCAGAGAACATAAAAAGTGACTGCAAAATCTTCTAAAAATATGTGAAGGGAAAAAGATTAGTAAAGAGAAATGTAGGTCCCTTGCAGTCAGAATCAGGTGAATTTATAATGGGGAACAAATACATGTCAGACCAATTGAACAAATACTTTGGTTCTATCTTCACTAAGGAAGACTCAAATAACTTTCCAGATAAACGAGGGGAACGAGGTTCTCGCGAGAAGCAGGAACTGAAGGAAATCCTTAATAGTCAGGAAATTGTGGAAGGGAAATTAATGGGATTGAAGGCCAATACATCCCCAGGGCCTGATAGTCTGCATCGCAGAGTATTTAAGGGAGTGGCCCTAGAAATAGTGGATGTATTGCTGGTCATTTTCCAACAATCTATAGACTCTGGATCAGTTCCTATGGATTGGAGGGTTGCTAACGTAACCCCACTTTTTAAAAACAGAGGGAGAGAGAAAACAGGGAATTGTAGCTTGAAATCGGCAGTGGGGTAAATGTTGGAATCAATTACTAAAGATGAAATAGCAGCGCATTTGGAAAGCAGTGACAGGATCAGAACAATCAGCATTGATTTATGAAAGGGAAATGAAGCTTGACAAATCTTCTAGAATTTTTTCGGGATGTAACTAATAGCGTGGACAAGGGAGAACCAGTGGATGTGGTGTATTTGGACTTACAAAAGGCTTTTGACAAGGTCCCACACAAGAGATTAGTGTGAAAAATTAAAGCACATGGTATTGGGGGGAATGTATTGAAGTGGATAGAGAACTGGTTGGCAGACATGAAGCCAAGAGTAGGAATAAACGGGTCCTTTTCAGAATGGCAGGCAGAGTTGAGTGGGGTACCGCAAGGTTAAGTGCTGGGACCACAGCTATTTAAAATATACATTAATGATTTGGATGAAGGGATTGAATGTAATATCTCCAAGTTTGCAGATGATTCTAAGCTGGGTGGCAGTGTGAGCTGTGAGGAGGATGCTCAGAAGTTGCAGGGTAACTTGGACAGGTTAGGTGAGTGGGCAAAAGCATCGCAGATGCAGTATAATATAGATAAATTTGAGGTTATCCACTTTGGTGGCAAAAACAGGAAGGCAGAATATTACCTGAATGGTGACAGATTAGGAAAAGGGGAGGGGCAACGAGACCTGGGTGTCATGGTACATCAATCATTGAAAGTTGGCGTGCAGGTACAGCAGGCGGTGAAGAAGGCAAATGGTATGTTGGCCTTCCTAGTGAGAGGATTTGAGAATAGGAGCAGGGAGGTCTTACTGAAGTTGTACAGGGCATTGGTGAGGCCACATTTTGAATATTGTGTACAGTTTTGGTATCCTAATCTGAGGACGGACATTCTTGCTATTGAGGGAATGCAGCAAAGGTTCACCAGACTGATTCCCGGGATGGCAGGACTGACATACCAAGAAAGACTTGATCGACTAGGTTTTTATTCATTTGCACTTAGAAAAATGAGAGTGGATATCATAGAAACATATAGAATTCTGATGGGATTGGAGAGGTTAGATGCAGGAAGAATGTTAGCGATGTTGGGGGGAAGTCCAGAACCAGGGGTCACAGTCTTAGGATTTAGGACCGAGATGAGGAGGAACTTCTTCACTCAGAGAATGGTGAACCTGTGCAATTCTCTACCACAGAAAGTTGTTGAGGCCAGTTTGTTAGATATATTCAAAAGGGAGTTAGATGTGGCCCTTACAGGTAAAGGGATCAAGGGGTATGCAGAGAAAGCAGGAATGGGGTACTGCAGTTGCATGATCGGCCATGGTCATATTTAATGGTGGTGCAGGCTCGAAGGGCCAAATGGCCTACTCGTGCGCCTATTTTCTATGTTTCTATGTTTTTATGTGGCACCTTATCGAATGCCTTCTGAAAATCAAAAATCCATCTCTTCTGCTTGATACAACCTCAAACAACTTTAACAAGTTCGTAAAGCATGATTTCCATTTCACAGATCTGTGTTGACTCTGCCCAATCCTATTATTATTTTCTAAGTGTCCTGTTACCACTTCCTTAATAATAGCTTCAAACATTTTCATTGCTCCCCATGTCAGGCAGACTGGTCCATATTTCCCCATTTTGTCTCTCCCTCCTTTCTTCAATTGTGGGGTTATTTTTGTTACCTTCCAGTCCACGGGAAACATCCGAGAACCTATGGAATGTTGGTAGATGACAACCAATGCATCCACTATCTCTACAGACACCTTTTTCAAAACCCTCAAATGAAGGCCATCGGATCCAGGGGATGTATCAGCTTTCATTGCCATTAATTTCTCCATTTTTTTTTTAACAAATGCTAATTTCTTTCAGTTCCTCATTCTCGCTAGACCATTGGTTCTCCAATATTTTGGGGAGATTGTTTGTATTTTCTTCCGTGAAAACAGACATAATGTATTTGTTTAATGTCTCTGCCATGTACTAATTCCCCATTATAATTTATCCTGTCACATTCAGTCAGGGACCCACATTTACTTCCGGTAATTTTTTCCTTTTACTTACCTCGAAAAACTTTTACATTCTGATTTTTGCCTCTCGCTAGTTTATTCTCGAAGTGCCAGCCATGTCTCCGTTCAGAACAATAAGTCTAGGTTGACAAGCCAGAGCAGTGCTGAGGGAGTGCTGCACTTTAGAAATGCCGTCTTTCAGATGAGATGTTGAACCGAGGCCCCGTCTGCTCTCTCAGGTTTACGTAAAATATCCCTTGGCACTTTTTTGAAGAAGAGTGAGGGAGTTTTCTCAGGTGTCCTGGTCAATATTTATCCCTCAATCAACATAAAAACGCAGATTATTTGGACATTATCCCATTGCTGATGTTGGGGAGGGCATCAAACAGGAAATTAGGGGTGCGTGCAATAAAGGTGCAGCAGTTATAATGGGTGACTTTAATATGCACATAGATTGGGCTAACCAAACTGGAAGCAATACGGTGGAGGAGGATTTTCTGAAGTGCATAAGGGATGGTTTTTTAGACCAATATGTCGAGGAACCAACTAGGGGGGAGGCCATCTTAGACTGGGTGTTATGTAATGAGAGAGGATTAATTAGCAATCTCGTTGTGCGAGGCCCCTTGGGGAAGAGTGACCATAATATGGTGGAATTCTGCATTGGGATGGAGAATGAAACAGTTAATTCAGAGACCATGGTCCAGAACTTAAAGAAGGCTAACTTTGAAGGTATGAGGCGTGAATTGGCTGGGATGGATTGGCGAATGATACTTAAGGGGTTGACTGTGGATGGGCAATGGCAGACATTTAGAGACCGCATGGATGAACTACAACAATTGTACATTCCTGTCTGGCATAGAAATAAAAAAGGGAAGGTGGCTCAACCGTGGCTATCAAGGGAAATCAGGGATAGTATTAAAGCCAAGGAAGTGGCATACAAATTGGCCAGAAATAGCAGCGAACCTGGGGACTGGGAGAAATTTAGAACTCAGCAGAGGAGGACAAAGGGTTTGATTAGGGCAGGGAAAATGGAGTATGAGAAGAAGCTTGCAGGGAACATTAAGATGGATTGCAAAAGTTTCTATAGATATGTAAAGAGAAAAAGGTTAGTAAAGACAAACGTAGGTCCCCTGCAGTCAGAATCAGGGGAAGTCATAACGGGGAACAAAGAAATGGCCGACCAATTGAACAAGTACTTTGGTTCGGTATTCACGAAGGAGGACACGAACAACCTTCCGGTTATAAAAGGGGTCGGGGGGTCTAGTAAGGAGGAGGAACTGAGGGAAATCCTTATTAGCCGGGAAATTGTGTTGGGGAAATTGATGGGATTGAAGGCCGATAAATCCCCAGGGCCTGATGGACTGCATCCCAGAGTACTTAAGGAGGTGGCCTTGGAAATAGTGGATGCGGTGACAGTCATTTTCCAACATTCCATTGACTCTGGATCAGTTCCTATAGAGTGGAGGGTAGCCAATGTAACCCCACTTTTTAAAAAAGGAGGGAGAGAGAAAACAGGGAATTATAGACCGGTCAGCCTGACATCGGTAGTGGGTAAAATGATGGAATCAACTATTAAGGATGTCATAGCAGTGCATTTGGAAAGAGGTGACATGATAGGTCCAAGTCAGCATGGATTTGTGAAAGGGAAATCATGCTTGACAAATCTTCTGGAATTTTTTGAGGATGTTTCCAGTAGAGTGGATAAGGGAGAACCAGTTGATGTGGTATATTTGGACTTTCAGAAGGCGTTCGACAAGGTCCCACACAAGAGATTGATGTGCAAAGTTAGAGCACATGGGATTGGGGGTAGTGTACTGACATGGATTGAGAACTGGTTGTCAGACAGGAAGCAAAGAGTAGGAGTAAATGGGTACTTTTCAGAATGGCAGGCAGTGACTAGTGGGGTACCGCAAGGTTCTGTGCTGGGGCCCCAGCTGTTTACACTGTACATTAATGATTTAGATGAGGGGATTAAATGTAGTATCTCCAAATTTGCGGATGACACTAAGTTGGGTGGCAGTGTGAGCTGCGAGGAGGATGCTGTGAGGCTGCAGAGCGACTTGGATAGGTTAGGTGAGTGGGCAAATGCATGGCAGATGAAGTATAATGTGGATAAATGTGAGGTTATCCACTTTGGTGGTAAAAACAGAGAGACAGACTATTATCTGAATGGTGACAGATTAGGAAAAGGGGAGGTGCAAAGAGACCTGGGTGTCATGGTACATCAGTCATTGAAGGTTGGCATGCAGGTGCAGCAGGCGGTTAAGAAAGCAAATGGCATGTTGGCCTTCATAGCAAGGGGATTTGAGTACAGGGGCAGGGAGGTGTTGCTACAGTTGTACAGGGCATTGGTGAGGCCACACCTGGAGTATTGTGTATAGTTTTGGTCTCCTAACCTGAGGAAGGACATTCTTGCTATTGAGGGAGTGCAGCGAAGGTTCACCAGACTGATTCCCGGGATGGCGGGACTGACCTATCAAGAAAGACTGGATCAACTGGGCTTGTATTCACTGGAGTTCAGAAGAATGAGAGGGGACCTCATAGAAACATTTAAAATTCTGACGGGGTTAGACAGGTTAGATGCAGGAAGAATGTTCCCAATGTTGGGGAAGTCCAGAACCAGAGGTCACAGTCTAAGGATAAGGGGTAAGCCATTTAGGACCGAGATGCGGAGGAACTTCTTCACCCAGAGAGTGGTGAACCTGTGGAATTCTCTACCACAGAAAGTTGTTGAGGCCAATTCACTAAATATATTCAAAAAGGAGTTAGATGAGGTCCTTACTACTAGGGGGATCAAGGGGTATGGCGAGAAAGCAGGAATGGGGTACTGAAGTTGAATGTTCAGCCATGAACTCATTGAATGGCGGTGCAGGCTAGAAGGGCCGAATGGCCTACTCCTGCACCTATTTTCTATGTTTCTATGTTTCTATGTTTCTATGAGTGTGCTTGTGTGCAAATTGTCTGCCATGTTTCCTACATTACAACAATGACGACACTCCAAAATTACTTCATTCACTGTTGTGCATTTTCAACCGTCTGGTGATCGTGAAAGGCACTATGGAAATCAAAGTCTTTCTTTATTTTATTTAATGTTATATTTCCCTTTCTTTATCAATCACTTGCTCCTCTTTTGCTGAATTCTTAAATCCTCCCTATCGTCTGCTTACTACTCTTTTTGGCAACATTATCGGCCTCATTCTTTGATCTCATACTATCTTTACCTTTTCTGATGAGCCACGGTTGGAGCACTTTTCCTGTGCAGTTTTATGCTGTAAATAATGTATATTTGTTGACAATTATGTATTAATTCTTTCAATGCTGGCCATTGCTTTTCAAACATCATACTTTTAAAAGTTTTCCAATCTTCCTTCACCAACTCGCCCTTTATACCTACATAGTTTGCTTTGGTTAAATTTAAGACACCAGCTTCTGATTTCAATAAATCACTTTCAAATGTAATACAACATTCTATAATATTATGGTCATTCTGACCTGAGTGCCACTTTATTACCATGTCATTAACTTACCCTTTCTTATTGCACAATACGGGATCTAAAATAGGCTGCTCCCTTGTTGATTCCTCAAGATACTGCTCTTGAAAACTATCTTCTATACATTCCATGAACTCGTCCGCCATAGTTCATGACAATTAATTTGATCCTCCTGATTACAAAGATCAACAAAGTGGGTATTTGATGATAATTCAATCCAAGGCTTTGATAATTTATGACAAATCAAATCACTACATTTTTTTGTTTCTGATAATTCAGACCAAGACACTGGGTACTTCTGATAATCCAGACTCAGGCAAATGGTCCTTCTGATAAATCAGACCCAGACAGTGGCACTTCTGATAATTCAGACGTAGACAGTGAGTATTTCCTTTAATCAGCCACAGATGGTCGGTCTTTCTGAAAATTTAGATGCAGACAGTGGGTGTTTCTGATAATTCAGACCAAGACGATGTGTGTTTCTGATCTTTCAATCCCAGATAGCGTGAGTTTCTGAGAGTTCCCACCCAGCGAGTGATTGTTTATGTCAATTCTAACCCAGACAGTGTATGTTTTTGATAATTCACATCAAGACAGTGGGTCTTTCTGATAATTCGGACACAGACAGTCTGTCCTTCTGATAATGCAATCTCAGGCAGTTTTTGTTTCTGATAATACCGAACCAGGCAGTGTGCATTTCTGATAATGCAGACCCAGACAAATGGTCCTGCTGATAATTCGGAACAGACGATTGGGCTTCTGATATTTGAACCAGATCAGTAGGCCCTTCTGAGACTGCTATTGCAGACAGAGTTGGCTGATAATTCAGTCTGAGGCAGAAAATGTTTCTGATAGGGAAAACTCAGATGGTGGGTGTGTTTGATAATTCAGAGACACACAGTGGGTCCTTCTGTTAATCCAAACTCCGCCTGCTCCATTGATGACATGCAGGCCGTGATGCTTACGAACTAATCCATCACTGACCCGATCCACGGCCGGACTGGAGTCAACCAGGGCTGCGTCATCGCCGCAACCCTCTTTTCAATGTTTCTCGCCACCATGCTCTACATCACAGTCAACAAGCTCCGCGCTGGAGTGGAACTAAACTACAGAATCAGTGGGAACATGTTCAACCTGCGCCATCTCCAGGCCAGATCCAAGGCCACCCCATCCTCTGTCGTAGAGCTACAGTATGCAGATGACACCTGCGTCTGTGCACATACAGAGGCTGAACTCCAGGACAAAATTGACGTATTTACTGAGGTGTACGAAAGCATGCGCCTTACACTAAATATCTGTAAGACAAAGATCCTCCATCAGGCTGCCCTCACCGCACAGCACTGTCCCCCAGGCATCAAGATCCACGGCGCGGCCCTGGACACCGTGGACCACTTTCCATATCTCGGGTGCATCCTATCAACAAGAGCAGGCATAGACGACGAGATCCAACACCACCTCCAGTGCACCAGTGCAGCCTTGGCCGCCTGAGGAAAAGAGTGTTTGAAGCTCAGGTCCTCAAAACTGCCACAAAGCTCATGGTCTACAAGGCTGTAGTGATACATGCCCTATTGTATGGCTCAGAGATATGGATCATGTACAGCAGACACCTCAAGTCACAGGAGAAATATCACCAACGATGTCTCTGCAAGATCCTACAAATCTCTTGGGAGGACAAATGCACCAACGTTACAGTCATCGACCAGGCCAACATCCCCAACATTGAAGCGCTGACCACACGCAATGAGCTCCGCTGGGTAGTCCACATAATTTGCATGCCAGACACGAGAATGGCCAGTGCTCGACTTCGCGCTCCTTCACGGCAAACGAGCCAAAGGTGGGCAGCGAGAATGTTACAAGAACACACTCAAAGCCTCTCTGCTATAGTGCGACATCCACACTGACACCTAGGAGTCCCTAGCCCAAGACCTCCCTAAATGGAGGAAGTGCATCCGAGAGGGCGCTGAGCACCTCGCGTTAACGCCGAGAGCATGCAGAAATCAAGCGCAGGCAGTGGAACGAGCGTGCGGCAAACCAGTCACACCCACCCCTTCCCTCAACGACTATCTGTCCCACCTGTGACAGAGTCAATGGCTCTCGTATGGGACTGGTCAGCCACCACAGAACTCACTTCAGGAGTGGAAGCAAGTCTTCCTCGATTCCGAGGGACTGCCTATGATGATGATGCTGATGATAATTCACACTCAGAAAGTGTTTGCTTCTGTTAATTCCATCCAGACAGGATGTCCTACTGATAATTCAAACGAATATATTGGATGCTTCTGATAATTCAGAAACAGACATTGTCCTTTTGAATTTTTTTTCATACAGTTTATTTTTCTGATAATTCAGGGACAGACAGTGGGTATTTCTCAAAATACTGACCCAGAAAATGATATTTCTTGTAATTCAGTTCTGGACAACGGGATCTTTCAATAATTTAAACGCAGGCAGTCCGTGTTTTTGATAATTCAGCCATGGAATATGAGTACCTCTGATAAACCAGACTCAGAAAAATCATCGTTAAAATAAATCAGACACAGACAGTGGGGCCTTTTGATAATTCATGCACAGACAGTGGGCGTTTGTTGTAATTCAGGTACGGAAAGTGGGTTCTTCTGATAAATCAGACAAAGACACTTGGTTTGTTTTATATTTCATGCAAATACAATGGGTGCTTCTGGTAAATCAGGCCCAGAGAATGCAAATTTTTGATAACTCAGACTCAGACAGCGGGTCTTTATCATAATTCAGAGCTAGTCAGCGATGTCATCTCATAAGTCAGCACCAGAGCGTATGCCCTTCTGAAACTTAAGTTGCAAAATTTCAGTTTTCTGGTAAGTCAGACCCGATTATTTGGGTATATCTTATCATTCAGACACAGACAGTTGGTCCTTCTGATGATTCCGACACAGACAATGGGTGTTTCTTATAATTCAGGCACAAACAGTAGGCTCCTTCTGATCATTCAGACCCAGATAATGAGGCCGTCTATTAAATCAGATCCAGTCAGTGGGAGGTTCTAAAAATTCAGGCAGATAAAGTGGCTACTTCTGATAAATCACACCAACACAGAAAGTCTTCTGAACTTTCCGAACAGGCCAGTAAGTTTTTCTTATACTTCAGATGCAGAAAGTCTGATTTCTCATAATTCAGAACCAGCCCCTGGGTGTTTTTGATAACACAAATGCCGACAATTAGTTTTTATTACAATTGGGAACCAAACAGTGTGCTTTCTGATAATTCGCATGCAAGCAGTCAGTGTTTAAAACAATTCTGAAACAGACAACATGTCTTTCTGATAATACACAAGCAGAAAATGAGTGTTTATGAAAATACTGACGCAGACAGAGTACTGGTTTGATATTTCAGACCCAGACAGTTGGTCCTTCTGGTAATTCAGACCACACAGTGAGTCATTCCGATAATCTAGGCTCAGACAATTGATCCTTCTGATAAATCAGACAGAGACAATGCGGCTTTCTGATCACATAGATCCTGATATGTGTTGTTTGATATAATTCAGCACCAGATGTGATACTGCTGATGCAGACAATGGCTTTTATGATAATTCTGACTTAGACAGTTTTGGTGTGTGATAATGCATACCCTGACGTGGTGTACTTCTGATAATTCAGTCCAGACAGTGTCTCCTCGTGATGTTTCAAGCCCAGACAGTGGGTTTTTCCAACAATTCAGAGCCAGTCAGCGACCCTGCTGATATATCAGTCGCAGACAGATAGGCCTTATGTAAATTACCCCCAGACAGTGTTCCTATCTGATATATCAGTGTAAGATAAATGATGATTATGACATTTCAGACCCAGACAGGAGTTTATGAGAATTATGACTCATACATCTTGCCTTTCTGATATTAAGTTCGAGACACTCGGGACTTCTGATAATACAGTCCCAGACAACATTTCATTCAGATGAATCAGATTCGAACATTGTGACCTTCTGATAATTGAGAACAAGAGAGTGTTGGTGTTGACATTTCAGAGTCAGACAGTATGCGTTTCTGATAATTCACATGTAGACTTTGAGTATTTCTGCCAATTATGAACCAGACAATCTGCCTTTCTGATAATTCACACACAGACATTTCTGACAAAGACTTAGGTCCCTCTGATAACTCAGATCCAGTCAGTGTGTGTTTCTGATAATGCAGAACAGACATTGTGAGTTACTGCTAACTCACCCCCAAACAGTGAGTGTTAAACCAATTCTGACCCATAAAGTTTATAGTTTTGATAACTCTGGTCCGTATGATAATGCAAACACAGAAATTTATTCCGCCTGTTAATTCAGGGCCAGACAGTGTGTGTTTCTGATAATTCCAATGTAGACTATGAGTCTGGCTCCAAGCTTATGCAAACAGGGCTGTAGTGATACCCATCATCCTTTATGGCTTAGAGTCATGGACCATATACAGTAGACACTTCAAATCGCTGGAGAAATACCACCAACGATGCCTCTGCAATATTCTGCAAATCCCCTCGGAGGACAGTCACACCAAAGTCTGTGTTCTCGATCAGGCCAACATCCCCAGCAACGAAGCACTGAGCACACTCGACCAGCTCCGTTGGGCGGGCCACATTGTTCGCATGCCCGACACAAGACTCTCAAAGCATAGATGTAGTCCTTACTACTAGGGGGATCAAGGGGTATGGCGAGAAAGCAGGAATGGGGTACTGAAGTTGCATGTTCAGCCATGAACTCATTGAATGGTGGTCCAGGCTAGAAGGGCCGAATGGCCTACTCCTGCACCTATTTTCTATGTTTCTATGTTTCATGCATGCTACTCGGAACTCCAACACTGCAAGCAAGCCACAGGTGGGCAGAGGAAACGTTTCAAGGTCACCCTCAAAGCCTTCTTGATAAAGTGCAACATTCCCACTGGCACCTGGGAGTCGCTGGACAAAAACCGCATTAAGTGGAGAAAGAGCATGTGGCAGGGCACTGAGCACCTCGAGTCTCATCGGCGAGAGTATGCAGAGACCAAGCGCAGGCAGCGGAAGGAGCGTGCAGCAAACTAGACTCACCACCCACCCTTTCCTCCAACGACTGTTGGTCCCACCTGTGACAGCGACTGAAAATCCCGTATTGGACTATTCAGTCACCTGAGACCTTACTTTTGGAGTAGAAGCAAATCGTTCTCGATATCTAGCGATTGCCTATGATATGATGATGGTTTCTGATAATTCAGACACAGGCAGTGGCTTCATCTGGTATACATATTTAGGAATGGGCAATAAATAATAGCCTTGCCAGTGATGCCCACGTCACCTATACGAGTAAAAATATACATATCTTGGAACCTCGGGGATGGAGCCTTATGACCTTTGCTGCTTTCTCGAGCCTTCACCAGTCCCTGGATTTCTGCGCCTGATAATGGGTGTGGGCCGCTGCCATGGGCACTGCATTATGGGGCATCCTAAAGTCTCAAATCAGCATCGGTTCACGTAAGGTCGGGTTAGATACAGTACACTTCAAGTCTATATCACCTGATCAGTACTGTGGAGAAGGAGGAGAGGAATATTGACGACGATATAGTTGGCATACTCACTACTGCACGCAAACATTTATGCATTTTGCAGGATCCTGCGAAAGTTCATACATGCCATGTGTTTAGTTTGTCTAGGGATACATTAACTCTGCAGTGGAGAACATTAAAATGGAAATAGATTATTTATAATTCTAGTATTAGTTTGGACTGAATTAATATAAATGGATACATTTATTTCAGTAAATACACCGTGAGTGTATGCCAATAGGACTGATAACATCGATCATAGTCCTTGAATTGGAATAGAATATGACAGTACTGTAGAAGTGGAGTTTTTAAAATAGTTTGAAGCTGAAAAAACGATAATATTCCACTGTATTTTGTTTCTGATTTCCACCGGGCAATGTTACTAAATTAATCTATTCCCTGATCAGCATTGCATTGAAGAAGTTGCCTAATATGTTTGTTCAATGACTGTAACTAATGTCAAGTGTTCAGTACACTTGAGATTTCTCTCTTGTATAAATGATTTGAAGGTCTTTCATTGTGTGGCAATCACACTGATGGACAACGTTACCTCTGAGCAAAATGCAGCGTCCACTAATTGCTCAGATATCAGCAATATTCTATCCCATTCTGGCAGTGGTTGGGGTCCCTGGTAAGTAAATACGGACAGTTATTATTCAACTTTCTTTGTATTAACTGGATTACTATTCTTGCTGCCTGTCTAATCATGCTGTTTGTTTGTTTTGATGAGTTTGATTTATAGTCATTAGTTGCTGATATCAGGTAAATCAGGAACATGATCCCATATTGCAGCATGTTCTCAATCTGACAGATAACAGGACATTTTCTGATGTTCCAAAATCTACAATTGTACCAATGTTATTCTCCGTCATAATATTAATGCAGTTTATTGCCTCCGGTGCCGCAGCACTCGACAGCAGCAGACCACCTCATCTGCAGTGTTTCCTTCCAGCTCTGAGATCGCCATTGGATGTCTATTCCATTTAAATGATGAGCGGGCAGCACAGAGCAGACACCCGGCCTTGGGGAGCATGGCCCGGACTGTCAGGAGAAGACAATGGGAGCCCAGTCGGCCCGGCAGCTCTCCGGCAGCCAGCAGTTCCCGCTGAGACTTCAGGATGCTGGCGAGGACTTAGACTAACTCTGAAAGTCCAGCTTAAATCTACAGTCTGCCGACCCTGTCCCTGAGACTTGGCTCAGCAGGAGTCCGGGCAGCTCGCAATGCCACATTCTGCCCCCACCTTTTTTTGAGGCATAGACCATGAGGTAGACCAGGGCAATGAGACCGAGACTGGGAAGTCCACCTCTGCCTCATTACCATAACAGTCTTCCTCATGTGCCACCTCTATACTCAGCTCAGCTGCCCTGGCACATACCTGGGTAGCACTAAAGGGGCAGGAACTTGGCGGGCCATGTCCCTGATCAGAACGATCATCCCGGGGTGGGTGTAGTTGTTCGTATTTGGATAATCAGCCCCATAGTGCTGAGTTGCTCATGCCAGGATCGACAAGAAACAAGTTATTTATCGGGTCCGACTCTGTGTGGATAATGTCACCCCTTTGCCGAGGGGTGTCTCTGGCTCCGTGCAATAATTCATTAAGCACTTCTTTCTGGGCATTACTGACCTGTTATAAATATCCATTTCCATGTTACACGGAGATGATGAACCTTCCACGGGATCACATGGCATTGCAATACTTCTCGGCCATTATAAGTAATCTACTTGTCAATCAAGTGATTAAACTATTTTATGTTTTACTGTAATATGCGTATTTCTAATAATTACTTTGAATTGTTATTTTAAGGATGCACACCCAATATGTCAAGACACCCATGTGCCAAACTGCTTTACTGCGGTTAATTTCTGCTGTTGGTTACTGTTCACGAGTCTGGTGTGAAATTATTTATTTTTACATGGTGCCCTAATACAACGTTGCCCAGAGCCTCCTGACCAACATCATTGCTCACAGGGCATGTACCGGGCCTATAGCTTTCTAATGAATTCCATCTGTTCCCTCACCCAGTGTGTGCAGTGTCACATTGTGAGTCCTATTATCACAAACTGAACGGTACAATGTATCCCTCAGGTTATTTGTACTAAATACACTAGATCTGTTTTTGGTGCCCATTCTCATTACAGTAATTTAGAGTAAAGCTTCAGGGGATGTATGGATGTTGCTTTACAATGTCTGTATTTACCATAATATTGTGTGAAGCGATCTGTGTTACAAAACAGATGTAGAAAGAATAAAATCTGGGAAATCACTCTGATCCACAACAGCATGTTTTGTATCTTGGAGGGATATATTATTGTGTCTCGATAAAGAATTATATTGCTCTGGAATTAATCACTTATTTAACATACAGACAGAACGAGTTGGGTGAAAGTCAGAACAACCCGCAATGTTATTATTCATTTTTAAACAATGATGACCCATTTGTTGTGAGAATCGCTCATTTTCACTTGTTTCTTTTTTCTTGCAGCTAATTTAATGACAATTGTGATCCTCTCCCGGGGAAAGTGCGGCCTCTCCAAATGTATAACTCGGTACCTGGTTGCCATGGCCGCGGCGGATTTAATGTTCATCATTTTTAATGTGATACTTTTAGAGATTAATAATATTTATTTCACACACTCATTCCTGAACTACACTCCTGTCTGCCGCCTGAACATCGCCCTGGCTTATGCTGCCATTGATTGTTCTGTCTGGTTAACCGTCTCCTTCACCTTTGATCGATTTGTGGCCATTTGTTACCAGAATCTGAGAGTCAAATATTGCACCGAAAAAACTGCTGCCGTCGCTATAGCAACAGTGTGTGCGCTAAACTTTGCAAAAAATATACCAATGTATTTTATGTTTGAACATCAGAAAATAATTGACAACGAATCGTGGTTCTGTGTTGTAAAATCAAACTTCTATACCTCACCTGTCTGGGTAGCATTTCTCTGGTTTACCATTGTTTTAACCCCATTCGCTCCATTTGTTTTGATTTTGTTGTTCAATGCTCTGACTATCAGACACATTCTATCGGCCAATAGAGTCAGGAGGGGACTGAGGGGTAATAACAACACTGAGAATCACAAAGATCCAGAGATGGAGAGTCGGAGAAAATCTGTAATTTTACTGCTCGCCATCTCGGGCAGTTTTATCCTGTTATGGTTGGTGACTCTTACATTTGACATCTGTGTGCAAATTATAGACATTGAGTATACGTTCGCCATTTCCGATAACCTTCTCAGCATCATGCAAGAAACTGGGTTCATGCTTCAGAGTCTGAGTTCCTGCACAAATACATTTATTTATGCAGCAGCACAGAGTAAGTTCAGAAAGCAGCTGATAATTGTGATTAAATATATCTATGGTCGATTTATTAAGTTCGTGAAATGACTGAATTAACATATCTCAATTATACCTGACTCAGACACAGGTTATCTCCTAACGCCGATCATACATTGTCTAATTCCATTTAAAGTTTGCTGATATTTAAATATATATATCCATCATCCCATCTATCTGTCTGTCTGTCTGTCTGTCTGTCTGTCTGTCTGTCTGTCTGTCTGTCTGTCTATCTATCTATCTATCTATCTATCCGTATTAAAGCGTCTGCTTAAAGAATGATTTTGCTCTGGCAAACAATGTACTCACTCACCGAATCTCTCCTCCATTCATTTACCGACTCTCAGCACTCTCTCAACTCACTGACTCTAAGTCCCTCCTTCGTTCACTGACTATCAGTCCCTCTTCACTCACTGACCCTAAGTCCCCCCTTCATTCACTGACTCTAAATCCCCCCCTCACTCATTGACTCTAAGACCACTCTCACTCACCGACTCTCAGTGCCCCCTTCACTCAATGACTCTCAGTCTCCCCTCACTCATTGACTCTCAGTCCCCCCTCACTCACCGACTCTCAGTACCCCCTCACTCACTGACTCTCAGTCCCCCATCACTCACCGACTCTTAGTACCCCCCGTCACTCACTTATTCTCAGTCCTCCCTTCTCTCACTGACTGTCAGTCCTCCCTCACTTACTGACCCTCAGTGCTCCACTCACTTCCCGACTCTCACTCCTCCCTCAATTCATTGAATCTCAGCAACACACACCTCAGAATACAAGCTGTCTATTCATAGGATCCCCGGTTCCTGATCTGTGTCTTTCAATCACCCATGGAACTGTAGTTTTAACGACTTCGCAGCTTTTTGCTGCTTTGCTAATTATAGCAATTCTATTCTTCTCAGGGTTTATTTAATTCAAACTAGGAGACACTTGTTCAGATTATAACAAATGCTGTTAATACAGGTATATTGAGTAAAAACAACAGAGATTTATCAAGTAAGTTAGGTTCTGTTACAAAAAGTAAAACTTGACAAATATTAGTCGCAGCCTTGTCCCGATAGCATCCTCTCGAGAGACCGTGGTGCCGACCCCTTATCTCCTGTTGTCTTGATTCGCACAGCCTTCCTGGTGGAAGAGCTATTACGTTATAACCGTTTTCCGCCCATTCAAAGGCTGTGAAAACCTGCAGCTGTTTCAGCCTCACAATTGGTCATATTTGCTATGTATGCAACTCCTTGAAACCAGCATTCTACCGCCACCAGAGGGCGCATCTGTTGGAGTCTCATGAGATCCCAGCATCCGTTTGGAGTACTGTATATAAGCAGGTCTCCCATGCTCTGCCGGAACTCTGGAGTCAGAATAAAGAGACTAAGGTCAAAATTACTCAAGTCTACAGTACTCAGTAACATTACTTTTTTTGAGACGTAACAATTAGCGATGAGTAAAAGATAATGAACCATCATGCAAAAATGCAGATAACTGGTAGTATCCTGGAGAAATTCTCAGAAGGTGATGATTGGGAAACCTTCATGGAGCGACGTGACCAATACTTCATGGCCAATGAGCTGGAATGGAATGAGAACGCTGCCAAACAAAAGGCGATGCTCCTCACCGTGTGCGGGGCAACAACCTATGGCCTCATAGATTGATAGATTGAGTAGACTGGGTCTTTTCTCGTTGGAGTTCAGAAGGATGAGGGGTGATCTTCAAGAAACATTTAAAATAATGAAAGGGATAGACAAGATCGAGGCAGAGAGGTTGTTTCCACTGGTCGGGGAGACTAGAACTAGGGGGCACAACCTCAAAATACGGGGGAGCCAATTTAAAACCGAGTTGAGAAGGAATTTCTTCTCCCAGAGTGTTGTGAATCTGTGGAATTCTCTGCCCAAGGAAGTAGTTGAGGCTAGCTCATTGAATGTATTCAAATCACAGATAGATAGATTTTTAACCAATAAGGGAATTAAGGTTTTCAGGGAGCGGGCGGGGAAGTGGAGCTGAGTCCACGGCCAGATCAGCCATGACCTTGTTGAATGGCAGAGCAGGCTCGAGGGGCTAGATGGCCTACTCCTATTCCTAATTCTTATGTTCTTATGTTGTCATGAAGAATCTTCAACCAACAACCACATTATATGAAGAACTGTGTCTGCTGATCCGGGAACACCTGAATCTGAAGGAGAGCCTTCTGATGGCAAGGTATCGATTTTATACATGTCAACAGTCTGAAGGCCAGCAAGTGGCGAGCTATGTCGCCGAACTAAGGCACCTTGCAGGACATTGCGAATACAGTGGATTCCTGGAGTAAATGCTAAGAGACTTTTTTTGCTTGACATTGGCCATGAGGTTATCCTTCGCAAACTATTGACTGTTGAAACACCGAACCTGAGCAAAGCCATAATGATAGCCCAGGCATTTATGTCCACCAACGATAACACCAAACAAATTTTGCAACATAAAGATGCATCGGCAAGTACTGTACATAAAATAATGTCGTTTTCAGGAAGGAATGCATATGCAGAATGTACACACCTGCAGCTGCACGAACTCAGATGACTCAGAGTCCGCCATCAAGTGTGAATGCGAGGCAATTAACACCTTGTTGGTGTTCGGAGGTGATCATCGAGCCCATCAATGCCGCTTCAAACACTATGCATGCAAAGACTGTGGAACAATGGGACACCTCCAGCAAAGGTGCAGATGAGCTGCAAGCCGTGCAAACCACCACATTGCAGAGGAAGACCGATCCATGGTGGATCAAACTGAAATAAAGTCTCGAACTGAGGGGTCAGTAAACACACCTTCACCACGAAATATCCACCGATCATGTTAAATTTAAACTGAATGGAATTCCAATATCCATGGAATTGGACATGGGTACAAGTCAGTCTATCATGATCAAAAAGGCCTTCGAGAGGCTATGGTGCAACAAGGCACAAAGGCCCAAGCTGAGCCCTATTCATACCAAGCTGAGAACTTACACTAAAGAGCTGATGACAGTAATTGGCACTGCACCAGTAACCATTTCCTATGATCGAGCGGTGTATGAACTATGGATTGTACCAGGAAATGGATACACACTGTTCGGCAGAAGCTGGCTGGGAAAAATCCGCTGGAACAGAGACGACATCCGAGCGCTTTCGTCTGTCGATGAGGTCTCATGTGCCCAGGTTTTGAGCAAGTTCCCGTTGTTGTTTGAACCAGGCATTGGAAATTTCTTTGGGGTGAAGTTGCAGATCCACTTAGTTCCCGGTACACAACCCATCAACCACAAGGCACGTGTGGTGCCATTCATGATTCAAGAGAAAGTGGAGATCGAGCTGGACAGGCTGCAACAAGCGGGCATCATCGCGCCAGATGAGTTCTACGAGTAGTCCTGTCTGATTGTTCCAGTTCTCAAGGGTGATGGCACGGTCAGAAATTGAGGGGACTATAAAGTAATGATTAACCATTGTTCCCTGCAGGACCAGCACACACTACCCAAGGCAAACTACCTGTTTGCGACGCTGGCATGAGGGAAGACGTTCACCAAGTTGGATCTGACCTCAGCCTAAATGACGCAGGAGCTTGCGGAATCTTCGAAAGGCTTCACCTGCATCAACACGCACAAAGGTCTGATCATCTACAATAGATGCCCATTTAGGATTCGATCGGCCACGGCCATTTTTCAAAGGAACATGGATAGTCTGCTAAAGTCAGTTCCACACACTGTGGTTTTCCAGGACGACATATTGATTACAGGTCGGGACCCTATCCAACATTTGCAGAACCTGGAAGAGTTTCTAAGTCGGCGAGATCGTGTGGGACTCAGGTTGAACGCTCAAAGTGTGTTTTCCTGGCACCAGAGGTCGAGTTCTTAGGGAGAAGAATCACGGCAGACGGTATCAGACCGACCGACGGCAAGAGGGAGGCCATCAAGAATGCGCCGAGACCGGAGAACGTGATGGAGCTGTGGTCGTTCCTGGGACAGCTCAATTATTTTGTTACTTTCCTACCCGCGTTAAGCCCCTTGCTGAAACCTCTACGTGTGTTGCTACGCAAGGGAGATGTCTGGGTATGAGGGAAATCAGAAGAGACTGCTTTTATGAAAGCCAGAAATCTGTTGCGCTCCAACAAACTGCTTGTTCCGTATGACCCATGTAAATGTTTAGTGCTAGCTTGTGATGTGTCTTCGGACAGGGTTGGGTGTGTGTTACAACAAGCAAACAAATCGGGAACATTGCAACCGGTCGCTTATGCATCCAGGAGTTTGTGCAAGGCTGAAAGGACCTGCAGCATGTTTGAAAAGGAAGCTCTGGCATGCGGTTACAGGACAAAAATTTTGCAGCGGTATCTGTTTGGGCTTAAGTTCGAGTTAGAAACTGACCATAGCCCCTCATATCTCTTTTCTCAGAGAGCAAAGGTATCAATACCAAAGTAGATTGGATTACACTTCAACCAATATCAAATGATCCTGTATGCCGATCTGTTTGTTTAAAGATCCCCTGGGTTCCCGAAATGTGGATTTAAATGACCCTCTGTGACATGATCTGTTCATTAAAAGACAACTGGTAACTTTGAATCATAGAATGGTTGCAGCATGGAGGAAGGCCATCGCCATGCTGAGCCCATTCCGGCTCTCTGCAAGATCATCTGATCTCGTCCCACACACCCACTCTTTGCCTGTAGCCCAGTAAGTTGTTCTTTCTTTCTGGTGCTTATCCAACTCGCTGTTCAAAGCAGTGATTGAGTTTGCCTCCACCAACATTTCAGTCAGTGCATTCCAGATCCTAACCACTCGCTCTGTAAAAACGTTTGTTTTTACATCATCTTTATTTCTTTTGTCAATCACCTTCAATCTGTGTCTTCTGGTTTTCGACCCTTCTGCCAATGGGAACAATTTTTCTCTATCTATTCCTTCGAGACTCCTCATGATTTTGAATACCTCTATCAAGTCTCCTCTCAGCCTTCTCTGCAAGGGGAACAACCTCAGCGTCTCTAGTCTATGAACGTTACTTAAATCCCACATCCCTGGAACCATTCTCGAAAACTTTTCTGCACCCTCCTAATGACTTCACTTCCTTCCTCCAGTGTGGTGCCAGAATTGGACACAATACTCCAGTTGATGCCAAACCAGTGTTTTATACAGGTTCATCATATCAACTCAGCTGTGTATTTGAAGGAGCTGTATATTTAATGCACCCCTCCCGAAACTAGCTCTATATATTTAAATAACCCACTGGAATTGGATCTGCATATATGTATTTATATATATGTATATATATGTCACTCCGGAACCCAATCTGTGTGTTTAATGACCCTGAAACACGAACTGTACATGAAAAGTAGACCCAGGATCCCGATCTACATATTTATAAACCCATAGAAACCAATTTATGAATTTAAAGAACCCGGTTTTCTATCTGTGGATTTAACGGTTGTTTATTGTCCCGGTACATTAAATGTATAATATAGGTACACTGGTGCACCACAGAGGGCGCTGTGGTGGGAGACCTGAAAGCACCTGCAACAGACAGTATAAAGGACTGCCCCCCACACCTGAGAGGCACTCTGGAGCTGAGCAATAAAGTACCAAGATCACTGCAGTTATTACAACACCAGACCGTGTGGAGTCAGTGATTTGTGTGCTACATATATCACACATGGAACCAAACCTGTGAATTTAAGGGCCATTCATTATGCGATAATTGTTGTTAAAGTTCCCCCCGCGAAACCCATCTGTGTATTTCAGTAATGACCACCCCCCACCCTGGTGTGTCCATTGAAAGACCCCTGGATCCCGATCTGTATATTCAAAAGAACCCAAGAATCAGATGTATATTTAAAGAATCCCCACCCCAATCTATGTATTTCAAGGATCCCTGGAATCTGATCTGAGTAGTTAATGTTTTCCCGGGGACCCCCATGAGTATTTAAAGGACAACCTGGATACCGATCGACGTATTTTAAGGACCACCTATGAACCCAGACACCGATCTGTGTATTTAAATAGCTCCCGAAAACTGAAATGCAAATTTAAAGGACCCCTATAGCTAATGAGTATTTAAACAACCCCCGCCATCCCCACCCCATCCCGGAACACGATCTACTTATTTAAATGGTCCACGGGGCGCGATCTACGCATTTAAAAGACATCCGGTCACTGATCTGTGTATTTAAAGGAGCGCCCACAACACGGTGAGTTCATTTAAAAGACACAGCGGTCGGTGTCACTCTGCTGGTAAACCCTAATCTGATGGACTTTCCTCATCAACAGCCAGGCCATCAATCAGAAGCTGGTAGGATGCAACTCCAGATCCTCCAGTCAAACACACACATCAAGTATTACAGAGTTTGCTGCACTGTCCCCCTCGCTCTAATGGAGGGGGATTCCCCTTTCCCACATTATTCAGGGACACTTTGTCCCACTGGGAGGGAGTTACAACAACTTCTGGTCAATCGGAGGCGATGATGGTGGCCATGCCTTTCCACAATGCAGTGCGGCCGGAAAATGGCCCAATCGATGGAGAGCTCCGGCAGCACGGCACTCTGGGGGATGGAGTCACCTGACCCCCGGACAGGCGGCGGAAGGGGAGGGGCCTGCTGAGACAGCGGCCATGTTGGCGACGCATCACTTCCGGTGAGACGCACTGTGCCCAAGGGCCCCTGTGTAAACACCATTTAAAGTCATTTTATCAAATCTTTGTAACCTTTTCTCAACCCCGTTCATCTCTCCTTTCCAACCCATTCTGAAACCCCTGAAGCCTCCTATAAACCCATGTTTTTAAGAACATACATTAAAACTCTTTTTCAAAGTTGAGCTCCCTGTTTTCAACATCCCTTGAAACCCATTATCAGATCCCCTTTGTCAAGCCACTTCAAAAAAAAATTACACGACTTTTTACCCACTTTTAAAACCTCCATTGTTAAAGCTCCTTTTTACCTCTGTTCAAAACCTTTTCATACCCACTTTAAGGCCCTTTAAACCCCTTTTCATATCAAATCTTTTATCCCATTTAACTCAATCCCATCTGGTCCTGTACCTTGTATGTGTCTCACTCTCAGCTCCAGTACATGTACACCACACAGCGGGTGAAGAGAAAGGTTTCTGTCCCGTGTGGTATAGTACAGCCTGTGTGTGTCTCACTCTCAGCTCCAGTACATGTACAGCACACAGCCGCTGAAGTCGAACGATTCCGTCCCATGTGATGGAGTACAGCCCGTGTGTGCCTCACTCTCAGCTCCAGTACATGCACAGTTCACAGCGGGTAAAAGTGAACGATTCCTTCCTGATGTTTATAAATAGAGGCGAACCATTGTTATCTGTCATCAGCTGATGCTGCAGATCTGCAACAGTCCTGCCGCATTGCTGGGAAGTCCTGGGGAGGAGGCGGAGGAAACTGCAGGGGCAGTGGTTCTGCGCAACCTGGAGATCTGCGCTTCCGCTATCGCTTCTTAAGTGACCTGCAGGATCCCATCATTAACCTGCTGCAGCTCTGGAGAAACTAGTCGGATTCGCACTGTTCATGCTTAAAATAGTTACTATTGCATTTTGTAGGAGGATTCCGTCTACAGTTGCAGGCCTCCTTTTTGCCTATATAAATCCATCATTGAATCTTACAGGACAGAAAGAGGACATTCAGACTGTTATGTTCAGAGTAACACCACAAGACTGTATATTGTAAGCTCAAACTGTTGTGACCTTGGTCTCTTTAATGTAACTCCAGAGTGAGGGAACAGCATGGTCGACTGCCTTTTTCACCATCACTTCAGAACTCATACTCCGAAAAATAATGGGACTAAAGGTGGACAAGTCATGTGGACCTGATGGCTTACATCCTGGAGCCTCAACCGAAGTGCCTGCAGAGTTAGTGGATGCATTGGTTGTAATCTATCAAAATTCCCTGGATTCTGGGGAGGTCCCAGTGGATTGGAAAACTGCAAATGTAACACGCCTCTTTAAAAAAAAGGGGGCAGACAGAACGTAGCAAATTATAGACCAGTTAGCCAAACATCTGTCGTTGGGAAAATGCTGGAATTCATTACTAAGAAAGCAGCAGCAGGACATTGGGAATGGCATGATTCAATGAAGCACAGTTAGCATGGTTCTATGAAATGGAAACCATATTTGACAAATTTACTGAAGTTCTTTGAGGACCTAATGAGAAGGGTGGATAAGGGGGAACCAGTGGATGTGTTGCATTTGGATTTTGAGAAGGCATTCGATAAGGTGCCACATAAAAGGTGACTGTAAAAGATAAAAATTCATATGGTTGATGGTAATATATTAGCATCGATAAAGGATTGGCTAACTAACAAAACCAGAGAGTCGGGATAAATGGGTCATTTTCTGTTTAGCAAAAAGTAAGTGGTGGGGTGCCGCAGGGATCGGTGCTGGGTCCTCAACTATTACAACATGTATTAATGACTTGGATGAAGGGACCAAGTGTAATGTAGCTAAATTTGCTGATGATACAAAGATGGGTGGGAAGCAAAATGTGAGGAGGACACAAAAAATTGGTAAAGGGATATAGACAGGACAGTGGGCAAACAATTGACCGATGGAGTATAATGTGGCAAAATGTGAGGCATTAGCAATAGAAAAGAAAATTATAATTTAAATGGAGAACAATTGCAAGTTACAGAGGGACCAGGATGTCCTTGTGCATGAAGCAAAAACAGTTAGTGTGCAGATACACCAAGTAATCAGGAAGGCAAATGGAATGCTGGCCTTTATTGCAAGGGAGATTGAGTTTAAAAGCAGAGAAGTCCTGCTAAAACTCTACAGGGTATTGGTGAGACCACACCTGGAGTACTATGTACAGGTTTGATCACTATATTTAAGGAAGGATATACTTGCATTGGAAGCTGATCAGAGAATGTTCACTTGGTTGATACCGGAGATGAGGGAGTTGACTTATGAAGATAGGTTGAGTACGTTGTGCCTATACTCATTGGATTTCAGAAGCATGAGAGGTTGTCTTATCGAGACATGTAAGATAATGAGGGTGCTCGATAAGGTGGATGCAGAGAGGATATTTCCACTTCTCGGGGAAATTTAAACGAGGGGACATAGTCTCATAATAAGTGGCTGCCTATTTTAAACTGAGATGAGGTGGAATTTCTTCTCTCAGAGGGTTGTAGATCTATGGAATTCTCTGCCCCAGGGAGCTGTGGAGGCTGGGTCATAGACAGATTTTTGAGCGATCAGGGAATAAAGGGTTATGGGGACCGGACAGGGACGTGGAGCTGAGTCCATGATCAGATCAGCCATGATCTTATTAAATGGCGGAGTAGGCTCGAGGGGTCAAATGGCCTACTCCTGCTCATATTTATTTGTTTCTTATGTTGTTTTCACCTTTCATTCTTCTAACCTCCAATAGTGTAGACCTAACCATTCAATCTTTCCTCATATGACAAACAAACCTCGTGAACTTTCACTGAACTGCCTCCAATGCAAGTATATACCTCCTTATATGAGGAGACAAATATTGTACACACTACTCCAGGTGTTGTGTTACCAACACCATGTACATTTGTAGACAGACTTACTTACCTTTATACTCCAACGCCTTTGCAATAAAGGGCAACATACCATTTGCTTTCCTATTTATTTGCTCTACCTGCATGCTTAATTTTTGAGCTACACGTACAACGACCCCCAGGTCCCTTTGTACAGCAGCATTTTCTAATCACTCCCATTTAAACAATAATTTGCTTTTTTATTTTTCTGACCAATGTGGATAATCTCACATTTTTTCACATTATACTCCATCTACCAAATTTTTGCCCACTCACTTACTCTATCTATATCCCTTAGCAGATTCTTAGAATACTCCTCACAACTTGCTTTCTCATTTGTATCATCAGGAAATTTGTCTACGTTCAGTCCCTTCATACAAGTCATTAATATAGATTGTAAATAGTTGAGGCCCCTGCACCAATCCCTCTGGCATTCCACTAGTTACTATTTGCCAACCTGAAAATTATCACAACTCTCTGTTTTCTTTTAATTAGCTAATCCTCTATCCATGCTAATATGTTCCCCTCAAACCCATGAGCTTTTATCTTGTGCAGTTCCCTGTTATGTTGCACCTTTTCTAATGTTTTCTGGAAATCCAAACACATGGCATCTACTGGATCCCCTTTATCCACTCTTCTCGTTGCATTCTCACCGAACTCCAGAAAATGTGTCAAACATGATTTCCCTTTCAAAAAATGCATGCTGACTCTTATTGACTGCATTAAGTGTTCCTAAATGTCGTGCTACTACTTGCTTAACAATGGATTCCAGCATTTTCGCAATGATATGAACCGAGGATGCAGGCCATCAGGTCCAGGGAACTTTTTTGCCTTTACTAATGGCAGATGATCACAGCTCAATGTGGCACAGAATCCAGATAGTCCTTTGTCCTTTTAGAAAGTTATTCATTATTCAAGGCAAAAATAAGACATCTTCGCTGCAGGTCGACACCATCATGAGATCAATCCCCTCAGAGATGTCCCCTTGCTGCATGAGCAAAACACATACGAGAGGTAATGAAACAACACACAAGGCACACTGAAGGCCAAGCTTTATGGCAGGGGATGTATTGAGATAATTCTGTGCTGCAAATAATCACCATATCGATCAAGCATTTCCTCTACATTTGAGCTGCAATATATTATTTCGCAGTTGAACAGGTTATTATGATGAAAATGCACATTGCAGTGGTGAAGCAGCATAAAAGACGAATAACGAAATGTCCACTGCCATTATATTTGGCATCCTTCCGTTTCAAGATCGCTAATAAACAGGTTCAATTTCTCGCAGCCGCTTCTGTATCTCGAGCCTCTGCATTTTGATGCAGATGGAATCTCTTCCATCCAAGATTGGGAGTCAAGAATATATTGCATACTGTGGACATGGGAGGGATACAGAGAAAGAGCGTATTCTACAACTCCAGGCCATCTAACAGCACTTTACAGCCAAACAATTACTTTTGAACTGCAGTTACTGTTCTAATATAGGAAATTCAGGAATCATTTTGAGCACAGTAAGCTCTCACAAACAGCAATAAGATAATGACCAGATAATCTGTTTTATCAATGTTGGTTGAGGGACATAAGTTGACCAGGACACCAGAGGGAACTGCCATGCTCTTGTTCAAAGGGACCGTTTAATGTCTTGTTCAAAAGCCAATGCAAAGGAAGACGGGGCAGGATGTATGACACACAGTCGATTTGTTACCGCCTGTTTCATACCCGCTGAAAGCTAAATTTTAACCATTTAGCTCTCTTTCTCATTCTGTACCTTTTCATTGCATAAATAGATCAAGGATACACTGGGAGTAATTTATATTGTCTCTGCGAGGTCGGTATCTTAACAGTCTCCATGGGATTGAGATGCGTGTATTTTATTCACTTCAAAGTTGTATGTAGCTGTGTATTCATTGTAATAATTACCTTGCAATAATAGCTCACACAGGCACATCTGGTATGTCAAGACATCTCGGGACAGATTCCTTTCCATACCTCTCTCTCTCTCACACTATCTTTCTCGATCTGCACATCTCTCTTTCTGCTTGGCTCCTGTCATTTTAACTTCTTTCTTTACATCTGACAGTCAGTGTCTCTCCCTGGTACTCACTCCACTTTTCTAACTCCCTCTTGTTGTCTTTCTATTTCCTCTAGTCCCCACGCAACAACTTCTGCTCTTGCGGAATCTCCATCTCTATCTTTCTGCAACTGTACCTCTCTATCGCTCGTTGTATCTCTGCATTTTTCTTTCGATCTCTTGCACTTTGAAAAATGTTTCTTCTCTCATTTAAAAATAATAATTTTAAACAAATTAAAACAGTCCCATATTTGCAAAATCTAATTTAAAGTGTATGTGCGTAATTTTCGATTTTTAACTGTTGTGTTTAAGCCTTATATATACATTTATGTTGATGAAAGCAGGCCCTACAGCTGATTTTACCAGCCATAAGAGTTGCGTGGGCAATTGCTGGGCAGTTGCTGATCCAATAGCCCAATTGTTCTTCAGCAATACACATTTTACGGTTCGATGAGCTGTCGCGGCGTAACTTGACAGATCGCAAGTTCTGGATTTCCCATATGTGGATTAATAAGTGCAAAGAGAGAAAGAAACGAGGAAAAGGGGATGCGAAAAAGAGGACGACAATAAATAGAAAAAGAAAAGAGGGAAAAAGAGGAGGAGGAAAAAACGACAGGACGAACAAGAAAAGGGGAAGAGAATAAAAGATAAATAAAACAGTAAAAGAGGGGAAGGGGATGATGAGGTCAGGATTGAATAATAAATAAGTAAGACAGGATATAAAACATAAGAAAAGGGGAGAAAGAAACAATGAGCAAGGAAAGAGAGAAAAAAAGAAAAGAGAAGTGAGAAAAAGCAAGAGAAAAGAGAAATAGAAGGTAACAGAGAGAGAGAAATTTGAATGGGGAGAGTGAATTTAAAGATGCAATTATCAGCATCCAACACGGTCTGCTCCTGCTCCCGGACTCTGATCCTTCAGATTCTCACACGGACCGATTCTGCTCCTCCACGTTCCCAGGCGGTCTGCTCCTGCTCCTGGATGCTGATCCTTCGCCATCCCACACGGTCTGTGCTCCCTCCAAGACTCCTCTCTTCTACCATCTCACGAGGTCTGCGATCCCTCCCATACTCCACTACACCACCGTCTCACAGACTGTCGACCCATAGTCCAGAAATCTTTCTTCAGCACTCGATTGGAACCTGGGCACAGTACATGGGAGCGGGGTGAGGGGCGGGCCGGGAAATTCTCAGAGCTGGGACTGAGAGAGAGAGAGATTCAGGCAGGCTCTAATCTCTCTCTCTCACACACAAAAACAAACACACACGCACACAGTTAAACGAGGGAGGCGCACACATTCACAGGGCACCACACAGTATAATCATCCTACAATATTTTCTAATATGCCTTCATTACATGGTCAGTGAGACACAGGCCTAGAAATTCATCTAGTGTCGTATTGTTTCGGCTGACTGACCTAAAGATTTGACAGAATTTAAAGGCAGAGCGTCCTAGAATACACCATCATTAACTGTACAGTGAGACATAGTTGAAAGACACAGAGACAAGCACATTGACATACAGCACATATTCACTACCTAGACTATATGACCCAGAGTTTAACACATGGAGATGCTGATTAATTAGACCGCTGTTGCACATCCCAGGAGTAAGGGAGACAGCCCACTAACTATGCTTCCCCTGATATAGCCCAGCCATGTCAATCAAAACCCTTACTTCCGGTCCAAATCTCCTCAATCTACTGCTGCTTCCTCCAACTTAACCAGTGCCACAGGTGTGGGAGATACAAGGCGAGTCTGCAGATAACTGTGGCAGGAGGGGCGTGGTGAGGGTTGAACAATTGCCATGTCCGAAATGACGCCTTCCGCTGTCTGTGCAGGCCCTACTGTCCGCCATGCTCCTTGACCCACTTCGGGCAGACCTATCCAGCTTGTACTGATGGAGCTTGGTTAGTCTCACTCACCTGCACAGGTACACTTTCCTGCTGCTGGGGTCTCTCATATTCATTTGCTCAACAAGACATCTTTGATGCTTATTTTTCCCAGCTCACTTTTTCTGCTTCCCACCCTCTCCTGTTGTTCTTTGGCTCCTTGTTTATTCCTAAGACTCCTCCCATTCACCCTGCCCATCCTGTACAGTGTGTGTTGTGCAGCTGCCCCTGTGCTTTACACAGTGAGCATCCAACAGTGTCTGTCTGAGCTTCATACCGAATAATTATCTGCTTTTACTGAGCACCTATACGTCACTGTACAATAGCCCATCATTACAAGAGAGTCTTTGCTCAGTGATACTTGTTGATGTCCCTTTGGGTTCCAATATACACAATTATAAATCTCCCTCCATGTCCCGCTGCTGGAGTATCGATGTGTCACTGCCCTCTCATTTATACCTCTCTCCATCTCCCTCTGTTGGTGACGCTGTATCACAGCACTATATAAACACCTCTCTTGATCTCCTTTTGCTGGTTTATCTGTATTACTGCACTCAGATACACACCACTCTATCTCCCCCTTCAGGTGTATCATTATGACTGCAGTCTGTTACACCTCTCTCTGTCACCCACTGCAGGTATATCTGTGTTCTTCTTAGGCAGTCACCCGTTGTCGAAGAAGACTTGCTTCCACAGTAAAATAATTTATAGAAAATAGAAAATAGGTGCAGGAGTAGGCCATTCGGCCCTTCGAGTCTGCATAAGGTGACTCATGAGTCCTATGCGGGATCTACAGAGAGTGTCACTGTTGGGGCAGTTGGTTGTTGAAGGGACAGGTGGGTGTGGTGCTCGGTTTGTCATACTTTCCTTCCTCTGTTGATATTTTGCTTCTGCATGTTCCTGACAAAGATATTCAAAGTGTTTGGTGCTTTCACGAATGATTCTCCTCCACTTCGAGCAGTCTTAGCCCAGGGATTTCAGAAGTGTGGGACTGGATGCTACATATTTTCAAGGAGGCTTTCAGGGAATCCTGGAAGCATTTTTTTCTGCGTCCTGTCATTCGCTTGCCAAGAAGGAGTTAGGTGTAAGGAGAATGCCATTTAGGACTGAGATGAGGAGAAACTTCTTCACTCAGAGAGTTGTTAACCTGTGTAATTCTCTACTGCAGAGAGTTGTTGAAGCCAGTTCATTGGATATATTCAAGAGGGAGTTAGATATGGCCCTGACGGCTAAAGGGATCAAGGGGTATGGAGAGAAAGCAGGAAAGGGGTACTGAGGGAATGATCAGCCATGATCTTATTGAGTGGTGATGCAGGCTCGAAGGGCTGAATGGCCGACTCCTGCACCTATTTTCTATGTTTCTATGTTTCTACGTAGGGTGCCTGTTTCCAGGGTCTGATATCAGGCCCGTGGACAATGTGACCCGTCCATCAGAGCGAGTTATGCATGGCCAATGCCTGGATGCTCGGGATGTTGACCAGAAAGTGAACACTGAAGCTGGTACACCTATCCTGCCAATGGATTTGCAGGATATCACGGAGACAGCATTGGTGGTAATTCATCAGTGCTTTGAGAGGCCTGCTGTGTGTTGCCCTTGTCTCAAAAGCACATAGTAGGGCGGGTATCACTGATATTCTGTAGACTATGAGCTTGGTGTTGGGTTTGACATCTTGGTCTTCAAACACAATTTTCCTCAGGCGACTGAAGGCTGGATTGGCGCACTGAAGGAGTATTGGATTTTGGCATCGATATCTGTCCTCGCTGACAGAAGTATGGGAAGTGTTACATGCTGTTGAAAGTCTCGTCATGGATCTTGATAATCGGGGGCAGTACTGCGGGAGCAGGTTGGTAGAGAACGTTTGTCTAACAGATGTTTAATATAAGTCGCAGTCTCTCGGCGGCTTCAGTGAAGGTGTCAACGATGGTTTGGAGTTTGCCATGAGTTTGCACACACGGAACTATTTGCAGCTGCTTCCTCTGCAGGTGGAACAGCATTACCGGATTTAGTCTCAGGGAATGAAGCTGGGCAGTTGGAAGGTGTATCAGCGGGAGAGCATTTAGATGCTATTGACCATAATCTAGTTATGGAAAAGGACAAGCATAGACCAGAAATAAAAGTTCTACATTGGTGAAAACCTAGCTTTGCTCAGCTGAGATGTGATTTAGCCATAGTGGATTGGAAACAGCTACTTTACGGTAAATCACTGTCAGAGCAGTGGGAGGCATTCAAGAAGGAGATCCAGGAGGGTCACGCCAAATATATGCCGTTATAGAAAAAGAGTGGGACTAACACATTTATCCCCCGCCGCCCCCCCACCCGCCCCCTCCCCCGGATGTCTCGGGATATGCAGGGTGGGATAAAGAAAAAAAAGGAAGCTTATGACAGATACCGAGGGTAAAGTACTGCTGAATCACAAGAGGAGTGTAGAAAGTCCAGGGGTGATATTAAAAGGGATATTAGGAAACCAAAGAGAGAGCATGAACAATTCTTGGCAACTTAAATCAAGGAAAACCCAAAGATGTTTTATAATATATTAAGAGGATAACTAATGAAAGGGGAGGGCATATTACAGACTATGAGGGTAATCTGTGTGGAGGTGGAAAATGTGGCTATGATTCATCATGAATACATTGCGTCTGTTTTGACAAAGCAGGGGCAATGCAGACACTGCTATTGAGGACGAGGATTGTGAAATATTTGATGAAATAATCATGATGTGAGATGATGTATTATGGGGTTTAGCAGTTTAGAAAGTGTATACATCCACAGTCCCGGATGAAATGTATCCCAAGCCGTTTAGTGAAGCAAAAGAGGAAATAGCAGAGGCTTTGACCATCATTTTCCAATCCTCTCTGGCTTCAGGTGTGGTGCCAGAGGACTGTAGTACTGCAAATGAGTATCTTTGTTTAAGAAGGGAGTAATGGACAGACTGAGTAACTACAGGTCAGTCAGCCGAAACTCAGTGGTGCGAACATTATTGGAAAAGATCCTGAAGGATAGGATAAATCTACATTTATAAAAACATGGATTAATCAGCGACGGATGAGTTAAGGAAAGCTTTGTCTGACTAACTTGATTGGATTTTTTGAGGAGGTAACCAGGAGCATCAATGAGTGCAGTGCGCATGATGTAGGTATTTGGATTTTTAGCAAGTTTTTGATGAGGTCGCACATGGGACACCGGTCATGACAGTAAAAGCCCATGGAATCCAGGGCAAAGTGGCAAGTTGGATCCCAATTTGGATCAGAGGCAGGAAGCAAAGTGCAATCGTTGATGTGTGTCTTTATGACATGAAGGATGTTTCCAGTGGGGTTATGCAGGGCTCAGTACAATGTCCCTTGCTTTATTGATATATATCAATAATCTAGACTTGAATATAGGGAGTGCTAAAAATAAGTTTTCAGATAATACTAAAATCAATCGGCTGTGTGGTTACATAGAAATATAAAAACATAGAAATTTACAGTGCAGAAGGAGGCCATTTCGGCCCATCGTGTCCGTGCCGGCCGACAAAGAGCTGCACGGCCCTTGGTCTGCAGCCGTAAAGGGTACAGGGTGAGTATTTTTCTTTTTACTTTCGGTAGAAAACCTTCGGTATTGTTGACAAATTAAGTTGATTTAAGGGTTAAGACATGGCAGGAGAGCCGAGAACCGTTTCATGCACCTCCTGTGCTATGTGGGAAATCAGGGTCACTTCCAGTGTCCTTGACGACTATGTGTGCACGAAGTGTATCCAGCTGCAGCGCCTGTCAGACTGCATTGTGGCACTGGAGCTGCGCATGGATTCACTCTGGAGCATCCGCGATGCAATGGATGTTGTCAATAGCTCGTTTAGTGAGTTGGTCACACCGCAGGTAAAGTTTACAAAGGTAGATAGGGAATGGGTTACCAACAGGCAGAGCAGGAGTAGGAAGGTAGTGCAGGCGTTCCCGGTGGTCATCTCCCACCAAAATAGATATACCACTTTGGATATTGATGGGGGATGGGACTCATCAGGATAAGGCAGCAGCAGCCAAGTTCATGGCACCATGGGTGGCTCGGCTGTACAGTAGGGCAGGGAAAAGAGTGGGAGACCTATAGTGGTCAGGGATTCTAATATAAGGAGAATAGATAGGTGTTTCTGTGGCCGTAATCGAGACTCCAGTCTGGTATGTTGCATCCCTGGAGCAAGGGTCAAGGATGTCTCGGAGTGGCTGCAGGGCATTCTAGAGGGGGAGTGTGAACAGCCAGTTGTTGTGGTGCATATATGTACCAACAAAATAGGAAACAACTGGATGAGGTCCTACAAGCTGAATTTAGGGTGTTAGGAGTTAAATTAAAAAGTAGGACAGCAAAGGTAGTAATTTAAGGATTTCTACCAGTGCCACGTGCTAGTCAGAGTAGAAATGGCAGGATAGTTAAGATGGCTTGAGGAATGGTGCAAGAGGGATGGATTCAATTTCCTGGGACATTGGAACCGGTTCTGGGGGAGGTGGGACCAGTACAAACTGAATGGTCTGCTCGTGGGCAGGATCGGAACTGATGTCCTAGAGGGAGTGTTTGCTCGTGCTGTTGGGGAGAGTTTAAACTAATATGGCAGGGGGATGGGAATCTATGCAGGGAGACAGAGGGAAGTAAAATGGGGGCAGAAGCAAATGGGAGAAAGGAGATAAGGAAAAGAGGAGGGCAGAGAAATCAAAGGCAGATATCAAAAAGGGCCATATTACAATATAATTCTAAAAGGACAAATGTTGTTCAAAAAACAAGCCTTAAAGCTCTGTGTCTCAATGCGAGGAGCATTCGTAATAAGGTGGATGAATTAACTGTGCAGATAGCTGTTAACGGATACAATGTAATTAGAATTACAGAGGCACAGCTCCAGGGAGACCAAAGCTGGGAACTCAACATCCAGGGGTATTCAATATTCAGGAAAGATAGACAGAAAGGAAATGAAGGTGGAGTAGCGTTGCTGGTTAAAGAGGAGATTAATGCAATAGCAATGAAGGACATGAGTTTGGATGATGTAGAATCTGTATGGGTAGAGCTGGGGAACACCAAAGGGCAGAAAACTCTGGTGTGACTTGTTTACAGACCACCAAACAATGGTAATGAGGTTGGGGATGGCATCAAACAGGAAATTAAGGATGCGTGCAACAAAGGTACAGCAGTTATCATGGGTGACATACATCTACATATAGATTGGGTTAACCAAACTGGTAGCAATACAGTGGAGGAGGATTTCCTAGAGTGTATAAGGGATGGTTTTCTAGTCCAATATGTTCAGGAATCAACTAGAGAACTGGCCATCCTAGACTGGGTGTTGTGTAATGAGAGAGGATAAAAGAGCCATCTTGTTGTGCGAGCTCGCTTGGGGCAGAGTGACCATAATATGGTAGAATTCGTTGTTAAAATGGAGAGTGACACAGTTAATTCAGAGACTATGGTCCTGAACTTGAAGAAAGGTAACTTCAATGGTATGAGATGTGAATTGGCTCGGATAGACTGGTGAATTATACTTAAAGGGTTGACGGTGGAAAGGCAATGGCAGACATTTAAAGATCACATGGATGAACTTCAATAATTGTACGTCCCTATCTGGTGTAAAAAATAAAATGGTGAAGGTGGCTTCACTAAGGAAGACACAAGTAATGTTCCGGAAAAACTAGGGGACCTAGGGTCTAGCGAGAAGGAGGAACTAAAGGAAATCCTTATTAGTCAAAAAATTATGTTCGGAAAATTGATGGGATTCAAGGCAGATAAATCCGTAGGGCCTGACAGTCTGCATCCCAAATTATTAATGATGTGGCCCCAGAAATAGTGGATGCATTGGTGGTCATTTTCCAACATTCTGTAGACTCTGGATCAGTTCCTATGGACTGGAGGGTAGATAATGTAACTCCAATTTTTAAAAAAGAGGGAGAGAGAAAACAGGGAATTATAGACCTGGCATCGGTGGTGGGGAAAATGTTGTAATCAGTTATTAAAGATGTAATAGCGAAACATTTGGAAAGCAGTGACAGGATCATTCCAAATCAACATGGATTTAGGAAAGGGAAATCATGCTTGACAAATCTAGAATTTTTTGAGTATGTTAACTGGTAGAGTGGACAAGGGGGAGCCAGGGGATGTGGTGTATTTAGACATTCAAGAGGCTATTGAAAAGGTCCCACAAAAAGATTAATTTGCAAAATTAAAGCACATGGTATTGGGGTTAATATACTGATGTAGATAGAAAACTGGTTTGGCAGACAGGAAGCAAATATGAATAAATGGGTCCTTTTCAGAATGGCAGGCAGTGACTAGTGGGGTATCGCAAGGTTCAGTGCTCGGACCCCAGCTATTTACAATATACATTAATGATTTAGAGGAAGGAATTGAATGTAATATCTCCAAGTTTCCAGATGACACGAAGCTGGGTGGCAGTGTGAGCTGTGAGGAGGATGCTAATAGGCTGCAGGATGACGAGGACAGTTTAGATGAGTGGGCAAATACATGGCAGATGCGGTATAATGTAGATAAATTTGAGGTTATCCACTTTGGTGGTAAAAATCGGAAGGCAGAATATTATCTGAATGGTGACAGATTAGTAAAAGGGGAGGTGCAACGAGACCTGGGTGTCATGGTCTCCTAATCTGAGGAAGGACATTCTTGCTATTGAAGGAGTGCAGCGAAGGTTCACCAGAATGATTCCTGGGATGACATGACGGACATCTATCGAAAGACTGGATCGACCAGGCTTATATTCAGTGCAATTTAGAAGAATGAGAGGGATCTCATAGAAACGGGATTGGACATGTTAGATGCAGGAAGAATGTAATCAATGTTGGGAAAGCAGGGGTCACAGTCTAAGGATAAGGAGTAAGCCTTTTAGGACCGAGATGAGGAGAAACATCTTCACTCAGAGTGTTGTGAGCATGTGGAATTCTCTACCACAGAAAGATGTTGAGGCCAATTCATTAGTTCTATTCAAAAGGGAGTTAGATGTGGCCCTTATGGCTAAAGCGATCAAGGGGTATGGAGAGAAAGCAGGAATGGATTACTTAAGTGCATGATCAGCCATGGTCATATTGAATGGTGGTGCAGTATTGAAGGGCCGATTGGCCTACTCCTGCATCTATTTTCTTTGTTTCTATGTTTCTAACCATGGCTAACAAGGGAAATTAGGGATAGTGTTAAATCCGAGGAAGAGCATATAAATTTTCCAGAAAAAGCAGCAAACCTGAGGACTGGGTGAAATTAAGCTCAGCAGAGGAGGTCAAAAGTTTTAATTAGGACGGGGAAAATCGAGTATGAGAGTAAGCTTGCAGGTAACATAAAAACTAACTGCCAAAAGCTGTTATAGATATGTGAAGAGAAAAAGATTAGTGAAGACAAACATAGGTCCCATGCAGTCAGAATTAGGTGAATTTATAATGGGGAACAAAGAAATGGCAGACCAATTGAACTAATACTTTGGTTCTGTCTTCACTAACAAAGAACAAATTACCTTCCAGAAATACTAGAAGATCGAGGGTCTAGCGAGAAGGAGGAACGGAAGGAAATCATTATTAGTCAGGAACTTGTGTTAGGGAAATTGACAGGATTTAAGGCTGATAAATCCCCAAGGCCTGATAGTCTGCATCCCAGAGTACTTAATGAAATGGCCCTAGAAATAGTGGTTGCATTGGTGCTCTATAGATTCTATAGATTCTGGATTATTTGCTATGGTTTGGAGGCTAGCTAATGTAACCCCACTTTCGAAAAAAGGAGGGAAGGAGAAAAGAGGGAATTATTAATTGGTTAGCCTGACATCGGTCGTGGGGAAAATTTTAGAAACAATTGTTAAAGATTTAATAGCAGCACATTTGGAAAGCTGTAAGAAGATTGGTCCAAGTAAGCGTGGATTTATGAAAGGGAAATCATGCTTGACAAATCTAGAATGAGAGAGGATCTCATAGAACCATCTAAAATTCCGACAGGATTGGACAGATGAGATGCAGTAAGAATGTTCCAAATGTTGGGGAAGTCCAGAACCAGGGGTCACAGTCCAAGGACAAGGAGCAAGCCATTTAAACCTGAGATGAGGAGAAACGTCTTCATTCAGAGAGTTGTGAACCTGTGGAATTCACTACCACAGAAAGTTGTTGAGGCCAGTTCGTTACATATATTTTCGCTTCTCGGCCTTTTGGCTAAGACCATGCGTAACTGACCTGACAGGGGAGTAACCATGACCCCAAAGTGGTTCTCCCTGGATCAGGAAGGTGGTTCTCCTATGCTTTTTGGAAATAGGAGGTGGGTGGGGTGGCTTGACCCATCCACCTCCACGGAGGTGTGTGGGGGGCCTGACCCATCCACCTCCATGGCACGAACCTGGTATTGCAGTACTTCCAGGAACGGTGCAGTGGCTCTAGGCCTTTTGGCTAAGAGCATTGGCGCAGAGTGATCCTTGATGTGTGCAAGGTGACCTCTGGCGTTTGTGATTTGACAAAGAATTGGAAAGATTGGCTACGAATTAAAAAAAAAAAATATTCAAAAGTGACTTAGATCTGGCCCTTTCGGCTAAAGTGATCAACGGGGGTTGGAGAGAAAGCAGGAATGGGGTACTGAAGTTGAATGATCAGCCATCATCATATTGAATGATGGTACAGGTTGGAAGGCTAGAATTGCCTAATTCTCCATCATTTTCAATGATTCTATGTTTCAATAAACCTATGAACAATGACGGAAAGATAAAGAGCACCCAGACCAACCAGTCCACCTCACACAACTGCGACACTCTTCACTGAAACAATCTACAAGCCACCCCAGCCAGAGCCATGTGATCTCCTGGGAGAGGAAAAAAAAACAGATTAAAAACAAGGCCAAATTAGGGAGAAAAAATCTGTGAAAATTCGTCTGCGACCCATCCAGGCGATCAAAACTAGTTCAGGAGATCACTCTGACTGTATTCTATTCCCTGCAGTAGTACAATTATATCTGCACCGTCCAACAAAAGATCATCCCGTCTAATCTCAATTACCAGCTCTAGGTCCATAACCCTGCAGATTACGGCACTTTAAGTGCCTATCCAACCATCTCTTAAAAGTGGTGAGAGTTTCTGCATCCACCACTCTTCCAGGCAGCGAGTTCCAGATCCCCACAACCCTCTGCATGAAGAATTTCTCCCCCCCTCAAATCAGCTCCAAACCTTCCATCAACCACCTTAAAACTATGCCCCCTCGTAATAGACCCCTCCACCAATGGGAATAGACACTTACTATCCACTATGTTCATGCCCCTCAATATTTTGTACATTTCAATGTGCTCTCCTCTCAACCTCCACTGTTGCAATGAGAACAAACCCAGCCTAACCAATCTGTCCTCATAACTAAAATTCTCCATTGCAGGCAGCATCCTAGCAAATCTCCTCTTCACCCTCTCGATTGCATTTATGTCCTTCCTACAATACTTAGACCACAACTGCATGCAGTACTCCAGTTGTGGTCTAACCAAAGTATTATACAATTTAAACATAACCTCCTTGCTCTTATGTTCTATGCCTCGGCCAATAAAGGCAAACATTCCATATGCCTTCTTAACCACCTTATCCACCTGGCCTGCTACTTTCAGGGAATCTGTGGACCAATGGTGGAGCTTTGGAGGCGTGGCCTATTCAGTTGGAGCCTGGAGCTGTGAGAGAAGGAGCTCCGTGCTGTTGCTCCTGCCTGGAAAGCCTTCATGAGCCCTGTGAAACAGCCCAGGAAGAAGAGGAAGGGGCTTTCTACATTCCAATCCATCCAGAGGCAGAGTAGGAGACCGGAAAATTCAACAACCTTTATTACTGCTGCAGAGAGTTGGAGAGAGTGGGAAAAAGATCAACAACTATCCAGTGTGGAGGGAGGGAGAAACTTCATCAACCAAAGGTGGGTGTGTTTTGGTGCATTCCCCTAAAGACTTTGTTATATCGGCAGGGGGAGGAAAGAAGACTTGCTAGAGGGCCGGAACATCGCGGGGGGGTGTGTGTGTGTGGAAGTGTGTGTGGGGGTCTTGCTTACAGCTAGGCCCCACACACCACTGAAGCACCCCTCCCCCATTGCCTAGCCTGGGGTAGCTGGAGCTACCTGGCTGAAGAACTATTAATCACCTATTTAACATCGTTGGGAGTGTGTGCCTGGGTGGCTCCAGCTGTCCCAGGTGAAGACATCTCCTCTCCCCACCCAAAAACCATCTACAAAGACTGTGTTTGTTTTTCCATCATCTGGGGAGTGCACCCCAAGAAAAACACCCACCCATCACTGTGAGGGGAGACCTGCCCTCACAGCTTCCCTCTTTCCCACCCCCCCAACTCTTTCAATCTCTCTCTGTCTCTCCCCTCTCTCTCTGAGAGCCCCTTTCCTCCTAATTGAAAAACCAATTAAGACAACTGAGCAGAGGGAGCAACGCCCCTCCCCAATTGTCAACTAGGGGAGAGCTCTTTTAGAGCTCCCTCTGTTCAAACACCAACGAGGCCATTTAACACCATTAAGGCCTGTGACTTTGGGGTGGGTGTAGCCCTTAAAGGGACCCCATGATGGTGACCCCATCCATGCTGGTGGCAGGGCCACCAAAGACATATGCGCAGGCGGCGTCCATATCCACGGCGCCTCCTGCGCCTCCTGCTGCCCTGCCACCTTTCAGACTTATAACAAAGAAACACGGGGTCAAGAGCTACACTCACCCCACAATGAGCATCGAGGAGTGCGTGCGGGCGATGGCTGGGGTAGTCAGAGGGGCTCAGGCGCGGGCAAGATAAGAAAAAGGGGGGAGTGGAGCGGGAGGCCTCGGCAGACATGGAGGTTTCCCTGCCTCCGCGCCCCACCAGGAACAAAAGGAGGCGCCGCTCCAATGAGGCGGAGGGGGAACAACATCCCTCCGTGGAGGAGTCGGTGCCCGCCGCGTGTCCCGCATCCCCCACCAGCGCCCCCAAACTGCGCCGTAGGCGAGAGGAGTCTGTCCCCGGGGAGGGTGAGACAGTCGAGGCTGCCCAGTCTCTGCCTCCCGAGGATGGCGTGGAAGATCTGCCTGTCGTGGGGGACGTGGGGCCAGCGGAGGAATGCGTAGCCGCCGGGTCGAGCGTCCCGGGGACTGAGGTGGGCGGGGCCGAAAAGGCAGAACCTGAGCCCGCCCAGCTATTAACCAACTTCCCCCGGGAGTCGCTCGACGCGGAAGAAACAAAAAATGTTAACAATTTTAATGATTCTGTACACGCTGGGCCGGGGGGTGGCGGCGGGGAGGGGGAAGAACAACAACCCTCGCCCCCTACTTTGGAGCTGAGGTACTTGGAGGACCTGGAACTTTTCTTTGACCAGGTCTCTCTGCATTCCCCGGCTCCTGGGGCGGAGGAGGAACCCCTTCCGCTGTCGCTTCCTGACCCAGCACCGCTTTTAAAAGAGCCCAGGGGGACTCCTCTGCCGACGATCCTGGGGGTGGGATCGGGGCAGAGCCAGGGTCGGATGGAGCGGCCGGGCAGTTTGCCGTACCTCGTGCGGTCGACAGGCCGGCTGCTGGCGGCAACCTCCCGGGGGAGGACGGGGACTCGGTGGGGGACTCGGGAGAAGATCTCCAGTCCATCGCCAGTGAGGCGGTGGATCTCCTCGTGCCCGCCGCTGAGTCGCCTGTCATTCCTGCAAAGGAACTCCGGGACTTTTTGGTCCAGAGCCAGGGTCGCCGCAACCGAGCCCATCTGGCCCGGGAAAGATGGTCCGAGCCGGGGCTACTCGTCGCGTCCGTCCACGCCGCCGCTAAAACCATGGCCGCGGGCGGGCCCTTATCAAAGGCGCAAGGCCTTGAGCTGCGCCGGCTCAAAAGGTTCCTCACTGGGCTGCTGAAGGAGTGGAGGTCAACAAACGACTCCACTCCCCCCCCACAATAGGTTAGGTAGAGGTTGCACTATGCTCTAGTCATGAAGATAACCATAGCCAGCCTCAACATCAACGGCGGCAGAGAGGCACGCCGTAGTTTGAACAATTTTTCGCTCCTGCGGGAGGGGAAATATGCGATGTGCTTCCTGCAAGAAACCCACAACGTTCCGGGAGACGAAACCACGTGGCTCCTGGAATGGCAAGGAGAGGTCCGCATGAGCCACCTCACGACCACTTCTTGTGGGGTGGCCATCTTGTTGGCCCCGCATTTTCAGCCGGAGATCTTGGGGGTCGAGGAGCCCATGCCAGGCCGTTTGCTGCACGTCACAGTTCGCCTGGGGGATATGCCGCTCCATCTCGTGAACGTGTACACCCCTCAGCCCGGCCCGCAGCAAACGTGCTTCTTCGAAGAAGTGTCCGCTCTTCTTGGCTCCGTCGACGTCGGTGACTGCATTGTCCTCGGGGGGGATTTTAACTGCACCCTCAAGGCGAGGGACCACTCCGGTGCCCCGCAGAGCATGACGGCAATGGAGAAGTTGAGGGACCTGGTCGGGTGAATATTACGGGGCTCTGTTCACTCCGGAGCCGTCCAGCGTGGAAGCGCGTAGAGATTTGTGGGAGGACCTGCCAAAGGTCAGCCCGGAGGGCGCCGAAAATCTGGAAGCTCCGCGAAGCCTGGCGGAGCTGACCGGCGCACTCAACCGGCTCTCGAGGAGAAGAGCCCCGGGGCTGTACGGGCTGACCGTGGAGTTCCACAGGGCGTTCTGGGACGTCCTGGGGGATGACTACGCGCAGGTCCTGGGGGAAAGTCTGGCTACCGGGGAGATGCCCCTCTCTTGGCGCAGGGCAGTCATCGTCATGCTGCCTAAGAAGGGCGATCTCCGCCTCCTTAAGAACTGGCGCCCGGTCTCCCTCCTCAGCACGGACTACAAAATCTTCGCCAGGGCGATGTCTGCTCGCCTTGGCGCCGTGCTGGACCGCATGATCCACCCCGACCAGTCCGACATGGTCCCGGGCCGGACAATCCACGATAACATCCATCTGGTCCGGGACCTCATCCATCATTCCCAGGAGGCTGGTCTGTCGGTCGCCTTCCTATCTCTCGACCAAGAGAAGGCGTTCGACAGTGTGGATCACGACTACCTGTTCGGAACTCTGCACGCTTTCGGGTTGGGGGCGCATTTCGTCGCCCGGATCCGACTTTTGTACGCCGCCGCGGAATGTCTGATAAAGGTTAACGGGTCCTTGACGGCGCCCCTTCGCTTTGGGAGAGGGGTGCGCCAGGGGTGCCCCATGTCCGGCCAGTTATATGCCATCTGCGTGGAACCTTTCCTGCGCCTCCTGCGGACGAGGTTGACGGGACTGGCTCTGCAAGGGCCGCGCATGGAGGTCGTCCTCTCGGCTTACGCCGATGACATGCTCCTCGCGGTAGAGGATCCCGCTGACCTGCGGAGGATGCATGAGTGCCAGGAGATTTACTCGGCCGCATCCTCTGCCAGGATCAACTGGGAGAAATGTTCCAGACTCCTGGTGGGCCAGTGGTGGGTGGACTGCCTGCCGGAGGAGCTCAGGCCTTTTGCCTGGAGTATGACCCATCTCCTCTATCTGGGAGTCTACCTTAGCCCCGACGAGGAAGCCTGGCCGGCGAACTGGCAAGAGCTGGAGGCCAAGGTCGCCGCTCGCCTAGGGCGCTGGACAGGACTGCTCCGAGTGCCGTCCTACAGGAGTCGAGTGCTAGTCATAAACAAGCTGGTGGCCGCCATGTTGTGGTACCGGCTGGCCACTTTGTCCCCTCCCCCTGCGTTTGTCACCAAGATACAGAAGAAGCTGGTGGACTTCTTCTGGAACAACAGGAAGCACTGGGTCTCTGCCGCGGTCTTGAGTCTCCCGCTTGGGGAGGGCGGTCAGTCATTGGTGTGCGTCAGCACCCAGCTCGCAAATTTCCGTTTTCAGACCCTGCAGAGATACCTTTACGTCGAGCCCCCTCCCAGATGGCGTGCTCTGGCAACGTATTTCTTCCGCCAGCAGCACGGCCTCAACTACGTCACGCAGTTCCTGTTTGTGAGCTTGGGGGGCGTCAGGACCGCCTTCCAGGAGCTGCCTGTCTTTTACAAGGAACTCATCAGGGTCTGGAACAAAGTCTCCACCAAGCGCAGCTCTCCACCGGCTGGAGTGGCGGCTGTCCTGCAGGAGCCGCTGCTCGGGAATCCGTACCTCCACGACCAAGGTTTTAGGTGGCGGTCAGACGAGAGAGCTGTGGCTGGTGAGGTGACCAGGGTCAGGGACCTGCTCGATGGCGGATGAGCGGGCTGGATGGCGCCAGACACGCTGGCGCGGAGGCTAAATTCCGCCAACGTCCGCCGCGCGGCCGATGCCATCGAGTCGCTAAAAACGGCTCTGGGCCCCGACTCTGTTAGGTGTGTCGAGGAGGCTCAAGCACATGGGGAGATCCCGTCCGAACTGACCCCCGTCTGGACGAAATTCCTCATCGGCGCCAAACCCCAGAACCTCCCTCGGGAGCCAGCGCCTCACAACTTGAGCCGCCTTGAGGAAATCCCCTCCGTGCCTTTCAGTTCCGCGCGGAGGGGTCTGCTGTACGGGCTGCTCCTGCACACTCTCACCTTTGCCATCCTCGCCTGCCGTCCGGACACGCCATGGCGTACCATCTTGCCGTCCGGAGGAGGCGGGGGTCCCCGATGGAGGGCACTCTACGCAGGATTCCTCCCACTATTTATTGGGGACTTGGCCTGGAGGGTGGTGCACGGAGCAGTGCCGTGCAATAAATTTTTAAGCTCGTTCACGGGCTCCCAGGCCGCCTGCAATTTCTGCGGTCTGGAAGAGTCCGCGTTCCATGTTTTTATTGAGTGCACGAGGTTGCAGCCCCTGTTTTATTTTTTAAAGGGGCTGCTCCTCAAATTCTGGTTGCACTTCAGTCCCACACTCCTGATCTTTGGGCACCCTGTGCGGAGGGGAGCGGGTAGGTCCGAGGGCCTCCTCGTAGAACTGCTCCTGGGCATGGCCAAGGGGGCCATCAGCCGGTCCAGGCAGCGGGAGGTCGAGGGGGTCGTTCAACCTGACTGCCTGCCTCTCTTCCGCTCTTACATCCGGTCCAGGGTGTCCTTGGAGATGGAGCACGCGGTGTCCACCGGTACGCTCGCGGCCTTCCGCGAGTGGTGGGCACCGGAGGGACTGGAGTGCATCATCACGCCCGGCAACCAAATTTAAATTTGATTTTATGTTTTAAAGTTTAATTTGTTTTAATTGCCGGTGTTTTTAGTGTCCCCCTCCCCTTTTATAGGGGGCACTTGGAGAAAAAAATATATATGATTTTAGTGCCCAAAAAAACTTTGAAAAAAAACAAAAACACAAAAAAACTCAACAAAAAAAACACAAAAAAAGGGCCTTGTAAATGTTTGGTGTGCCCCCCAGATCGAGGGGACACGATTTAAGGATTAATGTTTTAGTTTCCTCCCAAAAGATTTCTGTGGACAAGCACTACAAGGTCCCTTTGTTCATCTACACTATTAAGTGGCCTACCGCTTAATGTGTATACCCTTTCCATATTAGCCGTCCCAAAGTGCTCCCTCACAATTCTATGAATTAAATTCCATTTGCCACTGCTCTGCCCACCTGGCCAGAAGATTGATATTCTCCTGCAGCTCATCACTTTCCTCCTCATTATCAGCCACACGGCCAATTTTAGTGTTGTCTGCAAACTTCTTAATTATACTCCCGATATTCAAATCTAAATCATTGATATATACCACAAAAAGCAAGGGGCCCAGTACTGAGCCCTGTAGAACCCCACTGGAAACATCCTTCCAGTCACAAAACCATTCATCAATCATTACTCTTTGCTTCCGACCTCCAACCCAATTTTGGATCCAAGTTGCCACTTTGCCTTGTATCTCATGGGCTTTAACCTTTTATCATGTGAGACCTTATCAAAAGCCTTGCTAAAGTCCATATATACTACATTGTATGCACTACCCTCTTCGGCCCTCTCAGTTACCTGCTCAAAAAATTCAATCAGGTTGGTCAAACACAATCTTCCATTAACAAATCTGTGCTGACTGTCCCTAATTAATCCTTGCCTTTCCAAATGCAGATTTATCCTGGTTGATAATGAAGAGGAAAGCTGCCGGACTGCAGGAAGCTATTAATCAACTGGTCAGGTGGGAAGAACAGTGTCAAATGGAATTTAACGCAGAGAAAAGTGAGTTAATACATTTCAGGAGGTCTAACAAGGAAAGGTAATATACATTAAATGCTCGGAGACTGAGAAGTATAGAGGAACAAAGTGACCTTGTAGTGCATGTCCACAGATGTCTGAAGATAGCAGGCCAGGTAGATAAGGTGGTTAAGAAGGCATACGGAATGCTTGCGTTTATTAGCCAGGCTATAGAGCTGGGAGGCTGATGCTTGAAATGTACAAAACACTGGTTAGGCCACAGCTTGAGTACTGCGTGCAGTTCTGGTTATCGCATTACGGGAGGGACGTGATTTCACTGGAGAGGGTACAGAGGAGATTTACAAGGATGTTGCTGGGAGTGGAGAATATTATCCATGAGGACAAAATGGATAGGCTGGGTTTGTTTTCCTTGGAACAGAGGAGGCTGGGGAGACCTCATTAAGGTGTACAAAATTAAGATGGGCTGAGATATAGTCAATATAAAAGGCATATTTCTCTTAGCAGTTGGGGCAACAAACTGGGAGATAAATTTAAAGTAATTTGTAGAAGATTTCGAGGGGATTGAGGAGAAATTTTCTGATGCAGAGGGTTGTGGGGGTTTGGCAATCTCTGCCTGAAAGGGTGATGTGGTGAAATCATCAGCACATTTAAAAAGTACTTGGATGTGCACTTGGAGTGCCGTAACCTGCAAGGTTAAAGACCTAGAGCTGGAAAGTGGGATTACGCTGGATAGTCTCTTGTATTCCAGGACGGGCACGATGGGCCGAAATGGCCTCCTTCCATGATGTAAACTTCTATGATCAATTACTTTTCTCTCCCTCTCCCTCAGAAGGTGTATCTGTATTATTGCACTGAGTTACACCTCTGTGTCTCCTCTGCATGTTATCTGTATTCCTGCGAACACTTACACCTCTCTGTCTCCTCTGCAGATGTATAGAAACATAGAAACATAGAAACATAGAAAATAGGTGCAGGAGCAGGCCATTCAGCCCTTCTAGCCTGCACCGCCATTCAATGAGTTCATGGCTGAACATGAAACTTCAGTACCCCCTTCCTGCTTTCTCGCCATAACCCTTGATCCCCCGAGTAGTAAGGACTTCATCTAACTCCCTTTTGAATATATTTAGTGAATTGGCCTCAACTACTTTCTGTGGTAGAGAATTCCACAGGTTCACCACTCTCTGGGTGAAGAAGTTTCTCCTCATCTCGGTCCTAAATGGCTTACCCCTTATCCTCAGACTGTGACCCCTGGTTCTGGACTTCCCCAACATTGGGAACATTCTTTCTGCATCTAACCTGTCTAAACCCGTCAGAATTTTAAACGTTTCTATGAGGTCCCCTCTCATTCTTCTGAACTCCAGTGAATACAAGCCCAATTGATCCAATCTTTCTTGATAGGTCAGTCCCGCCATCCCGGGAATCAGTCTGGTGAACCTTCGCTGCACTCCCTCAATAGCAAGAATGTCCTTCCTCAAGTTAGGAGACCAAAACTGTACACAATACTCCAGGTGTGGCCTCACCAAGGCCCTGTACAACTGTAGCAACACCTCCCTGCCCCTGTATTCAAATCCCCTCGCTATGAAGGCCAACATGCCATTTGCTTTCTTAACCGCCTGCTGTACCTGCATGCCAACCTTCAATGACTGATGTACCATGACACCCAGGTCTCGTTGCACCTTCCCTTTTCCTAATCTGTCACCATTCAGATAATAGTCTGTCTCTCTGTTTTTACCACCAAAGTGGATAACCTCACATTTATCCACATTATACTTCATCTGCCATGCATTTGCCCACTCACCTAACCTATCCAAGTCTGTATTACTGCGATGAGTTACACCTCTCTCTATCTCCTCTGCAGCTCTGCACCACTCCAACCCATACATCTCAGGGTAGGTCATTAAAGAGAGTAATGATCTTTGCGGTGAACCAGACTGTCCAAGTGCAAATATTGGTTAAGAAGGTAAAATGTGTTTTACATTTAAAACATGGTAGCTTGCTTTCAACAGTGATAGGGAGAGTTTAAAGTTATCAATAGCCCACCTGACCAATCTAAAAAAGCTCGAAGGGTTATTTCTTCTTTTAGGCTTTTAGGTGAGACCGGAGTCCCTACAAGGAGACTGTGCGCCCACAGTTTGTGAAATTCTGACTGTTAGTTTTAATGGACAGAAGGTTTTTTTAATAAACTCACATACACAAAATCCATGAGGTGGCAGGACAAGATAATAAATACGTTTACAAAGCATATTGGATCATTGGCTTTATAAATAGAGTCAAAGAGTACAAAAGCAAGCAAGTAAGTTACTTTAAAATGTTATAAAACAATGATTAGATCTCGGCTAGACAATTTTGCCCAATTCTGGGCACTACATTTTAGATACAATGGCAAAACCTCAGAAAGGATGCAGATCAAATTGACTAGCATGGTAGTAGGGATGTGAGAATTCAATCACATGGAGAGACTGGATACGCTGGGATAGTTTGCTTTTGAAGAGAAAAGATGAATGATTCTTACTCAGCTAGGTATTATTTTCTGAAGTGCATTGCCGGCAAGCATGGTGGGAGAATAATCAACAGTTATATTGAAAAGTAATTTTGGTATATACATGAAAAGGTAAATAAATGCAGAGGTGTGGCCAATGAGCCGAGCATTGGAACTAATTCTCTAGCCCTTTTAGAGCAGCAGAAAGTAATGAGGAGCGGATATATCACCTTCAGTCCTGACTTAAATGATTCTATCAAGTGTGGTCATCAGAACGGCAACCCTGTATACAGAGAGCTTGTTCTGCAGCCTGCTGCTCCTAACACTCCTCAAATCTATTCCTTGCAACATACATCTTACGATTCCAATCCCTCATGTAACAGGTGTGAGAATTTACCAATATTTCGCAAAGATTCATTGTACTTTTCCCCTGCAGAGGAGAACAATCCCTTTCTGGACATTTAAAATGGAAGGAAAAGCTTCAGGACACAAATGAGTTCAAAGGGGCAGACGAGGACTGCAAGGGATAAAAGGGGATGCATTTTGGAGACTCCCGCCCCCGCCACCACCCCCCCTCCCCCGCCCAGTGTTTGGACTCATAGGAAAGGGAATTTAATTTGGAACTCGATGAACATTTTGGCATCCAAGGAAAAACGCGGTTAAAGATACCTCAGAGCTTTACAAGTTTAAGATCTCTCAAGGCACATTTTTGGAACAGACTGCCAGAAAAGAGGGTGGGACTTCACTCAGGAATTGGGTATTGAAGCTAATTCAATCTGTCTGGGAGAATGAGTCGATCGATAACTAAGAAGAACTGTGAGACATAAATATTCGCTCCGTAGTGACAATAAACGCATCAAGAGCTATCAGGCTAATCGCCGGAGACCATTAGTGGTATGCATGTGCTAATAGACCAACAGAAATCACGGGCCCAGCCCACCAGCCCAAGAGTTTAAACACTGCTTCACCAATGCCAACAGGTGATTTTCCACATTAACACATCATAATCAAATTACTGCTGAACGAGCCCGACAAATTCTGACAAAGAAGAGAGCTCAAAACTCATGAGCAGCTCCCTTGAAACAAAGAGCTGGGCTAGATTTGGTGGGAAATAAGGAAGCCTTTTTTCGGGTATATATATTACCAGTTTTACCAGGAAAAGAAAACAAGCAGCTGGATTGGTGGAGTGAAGAAATGGAGTAGTGGAGAAAACTACAAGAAATCATCAAGGACCAACCGAGCACAAGGCGCATGAAATGGAAGTTCGTCAGCAACTAAATTGACAACCCGGGCCACCACAACCAGCGAAACGACCAAACAAAACCAACTCAACAAAAAACGAAGAATCGACATTTATTTCCACTCCACAATCGACTTCTGAATGACCAACGGGTGAGAAATTACCAAAAAGGACTAACTAAAACTATTCCTAACCAAAGAAAGTGGGTATTTACTCCATACATCCAAAACGCAACTTACCGCATCAACGGACTCACCCCAATTGAAGATTACGCAGTACTAATACCTCTCCTCCATCTGGGGTACGACTCGCCGAGAAGGCCAAGTGCAGTGAACCCTGAAACCGTGATTCACCGGCAACTGTCAAAAGGGATTGGTGTGTATAGCCCCTGAACACCCAGAGCTATACCTTAGTTGGTGAGGGGAAATGGGACGGGAGGAGGCTGGGCTAACTTGCGTAAATGTATCTGCATTCTCCTCTTTACCCCATTTAGAATTTAAGCTGTATTCTTTTCCCCACAGGCTGCATGTTAACAATTTATTCAATGTGTTGCACCCCTCAGTGTGTATTGGTATTATTATTCTGTGTATGTTATTAAAGGTATGCCTTTTAATTCCTTTTAAACACAATAAAGCCATACCTGCTTCCTACCTTGAAACTGATTGTCTGTCCAAGTCTGTCACAGTCTCTTCATAATTCCAGAGTCTAGAACCAAGGGTGTGGGAGCGATTCGAAACCGCTCACATAAGGGTCAGAAGGGAAAGCTGACCGCCCCCCTCTCCCCCGAAAACCACCCCTTACATAATGGCGACCACGAAGAGACTCTGGGGCAAGGGATGTGATAAGAGAGAGTCTGGTTTCAGGAAAAGAAGCAAAATGGAAGAGGGGATTTCCTCATATGTTTTTAAGAGGGTAAATGTGGCTAAGGAGTGGGTACTCGATCTATTGTATGCTGAGCGTCCAGAAGATGCTGCAGCTCAATGGACCAAGAGCAAGGACCATAAAAAGAGAGAAGGCCATTTGGCTAATTTGCCTTCAGCAACAGATCCGGCTTCTAGATGAGGAGAATGAGAAATTAAAGGGAGCATTGAGACAGGCAGAAGAGAGGTCCAGCGCAAGGGCCACAGTCGGGGAAAGGCTGTGGACAGAGGTGGGACAGTTAAAGGAAAGTAGAGAGCTCACTAAAGAAAGGCACAAAACCCAACTGGACTTTTTACTGTGTCAGATTTTTGAAGCCAAGAATAGCGAACGGGCATTGCGGGAAGAGAATTCCTGCCTCACCAGCAAGTTAAAGAGTACGGGGAGAGGTTGAGAGACATTCAGGTAGCCTATAAGGTAGCCAGTACCAGGGTATTTGAGGCAGGGAGCACGACTCCTGCCAGCTGCAGATTCAAAGCTTGAACCTTGCTCTAGCCCGGGCTAAAGGCATGGTGTGCCTGATAAACCCGGGTTTAGCTCAGGAACACCTGGTAGAGCAAGGAGAAACCCCTCAGTCACCGCCTGCAGCTCCCGGAAATGGCCCGGAGCAGCAGGGGTGTCAGTCAGAGTGCGTGGCAAGAAAGGATTGCGAACTACCAACACCGGTGGCCCCGAGTTGTAACTCGGCTTGGCAGCAGGGGGAAGTGGGCGAGCCAGTACAAGGAGGGCTGGGACCAGGGCCAATGCACCCAGTCCGGCAGCAGAAGTTTGGCCCGCCTGGCGCCAATGGGGCAGCAGGACCCCTAGAAAGCAACTTCATAGTCCCCCACAACACCCAAAAACTGAGGGCTATGATAGGCCACCGAAGTAAGCTCACTCAACAGAGGGATCCCACAGTACACTTCCCAGTACACTTCCTGGAAGTGGAACACACAGGGGATATTAACGGGTGTGATGATTCGAAGCAGGCTAAGCTGAAGCTCTTCTCGCCAGATACCAATCTGTGCCATTTCCTCTCTGCAGACAGCAGAAAGGGGCGAAACACGTACGCTGCGGTTAAGGAGGAGGTTCTAGAGGCCATGGGTATGAACGATGGGAGTCCTTTCTCCCGAGTGGAGAAGATAGTGCAGCTCTATGGGGAGACTCCACAGGCTTTCACCAACAGATTGTGGCCGGTCTACGAAAGGGCCTGTAGTGGGGTTCTTGACCGGGCCCACCTGAACCCTAAGGAGCTGGATCAGTGGCTCCGCAGCCTGGTGGCAAACAGCCTACCTGGAGTAAAGGCAAAAGCAGAGGTCTGGTTCGAAACAAGAGATCCCAGAACCCCGAGGAGACAGTGGTCAGACATTTGACCCTGGCTTACTGGAACGGTGGAGGGACAGATGTACCTCCTCTAAAGGGAAGGTACATGATATTAAACCCAGCCAAGGCAAGAGAGAGTGGCTTCAGGAAGGTGGGAACCCTCCCCACAAAGGGGGCGAGTGTTTTGGTGTGGGAAAAGTGGGCACTGGAGGAAGGACTGCAAGAATCCCTGGAAAGAGACAAAGGGAAAGGCCACTCCAGCCCCAGCCCGTAAGGCCGGGGCAGGAACACCCGACTCATATGAGACACTCGTAGCCACCCTAAAGACACTTATAAATGAACAGGGCAGCAGAGAGTACAGGGATAGCTTTGGCCCCGGACTTAAAAACATTTCAGCACAGCACCCACTCCTGAAAGCTGTCCTGAACGCACTAGCTAGAGGAGAGAGAGTAGAAGGTCCGCACGGCACAGCAGCCATTACCGTTAAGGAAGGCATGCTGTTTAAAGAGGGACAATGGGTCGTGCCGCAGCAACACCAGAGGGAATTCCTAAAACTGGCCCATGATTGTCCAGGAGCGGGACACCCCGGGCCTGAGACCACCTGGCAACGGGTGGAACAGGCAGGATGGTGGCCGGGACTCAGGGAGGACGTCCGTGAGTTCTGTGCGAACTGCCTGGTGTGTGCTGTGAACAACCCTGACCCCTAGAAAAGGAAGGTTTCCCGAGGACACGTCAGGAGAGTAGCAGGACCATGGCAGTCAATCCAATTTGACTATTTCGGGCAGTTACCCACCGCCCAGGGAGCTTACAAATACTGTCTAGTCCTGGTGGACGTGTTCTCAAAATGGGTTGAAGCCTTCTCTTGCCGAACAGCCACCACACTAGGGACAGCTAAGATTCTAGTGGGGGAAATGTTCTCCCAGTGGGGACTCCCAAAGTATGTGGAGTTGGACCAGGGGAGCCATTTCACCGGGTAGGTAATGCAGGCAACCCGTAAGGTGCTCGGCATTGAGGGGAAATGGCACGTTGCCCACAACCCACAGTCATCGGGTATTGTGGAGCATTTAAACCGCACCATTAAAGAAAGGCTGCAGAAGGAGATGGGAGACTCACCCCAAAAGTGGGTGGAGGTCTTACCATTGGTCCTAATGGGGATCCGAGCCAGCCAGTCAAAGAGCACGGGGTATTCCCCATACGAGCTCATGACTGGCCGGATCATGTGGACCCTCACCAATGTCCTAGCCCTGGTGCTCACAGAAGGTCAGCTCAGAGAGGTGAACCGGGACCGGTTTGTCAGGAACCTGTTTGAACACCTCAAACAGATTCACTGGCAGTCTGTTAGTAACATGGGCAGACAGCATCAGAGTAACCGATTGCTGCTAGAACCCAGCAAACACCACGAATGAGAGATAGGGGACCAGGTCATGGTGAGGAACTATGCTCGGGTAGGAGTTTTTGAAGCATTATATATGGGGCCATACAGCATTGTCGACAAGACAAACCCAATGGTCTATGCCATAAAGCTGCCCAGCCGTACTAGGTGGTTCCACATCAACCAGTGCAAGCTGTACAACCCAGGGTCAGCCAACCACAGAGGGCAGCCGGGAGGGGTGAACCGTCCTCAGGACGTGGACCCTCCATGGCTCCCCCCGATGGTGGAGGGCCTGCAGGGAATGTGGCAGGCTCAGAAACCGTGCTCATGGGGTGGTGAATTGCATTACTGGGGGGCTGTCCCACCCATCGTTTTGGATTCGGACGCACCCCCAGTAACCCAAGCTTGAGAAGGACCCCCCGTACAACACGGCCAAAAATACCGTGGTAGCTGGCATCTGAGCCTCAGCGATTCTACCCGAGGAGAAGGGCAGCCCGACAGGGAAGGCCAAAGGTCAGAAGTACAGAGGCCGCTCAGAGTAGGGACCCCCAGCCAGCCGCCTCCAGTGGTGAGGGTCTCACAGGAGTAGTAGCAATGAGCTGTCCCAAAGACAAGGGTCTCCAGCTCACTGGCTGCGGGGAAACCCAAGCATCCAGGCGGCTATCAGGCCGCACAAGGCATGGGCCTGACAGGGATTATCCAGGCCACCCAGAGACGGATGGCGGTTGTACATAGCTCTAATTTTTAGTTTAAGGCAGCTGACTGCACCGTTTTACATTTTAAGTTTAGTTTAGAATTAAGGTTAATGTTGCAGTAATGGTTAGGTGATTGAGTTGAGTTTGTCTTGTGTGTCAGCCAGCCAGAGAGCAGTTCTCAAGGACAGGATCCAGACATTACCAGGTGATGGACACACTTCAGGAGACCAATTGATATTGTTTAATTTTAATCTATGTTCTTCAATTTTAATCTATGTTCTTCCTTCTGTAATGTGGTTGTGTGTTGCCTACATGCTGGTGAATATAATGTAATTGAAATGAAATGTAACTGTGCTGAAATGCAATTGTCGTGATGGAACCCCCTTGAAGCTGGGAGGGTGTAAATGTAAAAAGTTTGTACCTGTAAAGGGAAAAGTATGTGTCTATGGTGATGTTGCATAAGTGCAATGCATATTTTGGGTATTAGTTTGGTTAATCTACGGGGAAGGTTATCTCTTGGGAGTCAGGAATTTTGCTCACCTGGAAGATGATACCATAAGTGGTATGGTATCACAGTGGGGAGTGTAGAATTTACGAATATTTCGCAAGATTCCTTGTACCTTTACCTTGCAGAGGAGAAGAATCCCTTTCTGGATTTTTAAAATGGAAGGAAAAACTTCGGGACACAAATGAGTTTAAAGGGGCAGACGAGGCCTGCAGGGGATAAAAGGGGATGCATTAATGGAGACCACCCCCCGCCCCGCCCCCAGATGTTTGGACTCATAGGAAAGGGAATTTAATTTGGAACTCGATGAACGTTTTGGTATCCGAGGAAAAACTCTGAGAAAAATACCTAAGAGCTTTACAAGTTTAAGATCTCTAAAGGAACAAATTTGGAACAGACTGCCAGAACAGAGGGTGGGACTTCACTCAGGAATTGGGTATTGGATCTAATTCAATCTGTCTGCGAGAATGAGTTGAACGATAACTAACAAGAATTGTGAGACATAAAAATTCGCTCGATAGTGACCATAAACGCATAAAGAGCTATCAGGCTAATCACCGGAGACCATTAGTGGTATGCATGTGCTAATAGACCTATAGAAATCAATGGGCCAGCCCAATGGCCCAAGAGTTTAAACACTGCTTCAACAATGCCAACAGGTGATTTTCCACATTAACACATCATAATCAAATTACTGCTGAACGAGCCCGACAAATTCTGACAAAGAACAGAGCTCAAAACTAATGAGCAGCTCCCTTGAAACAGAGAGCTGGGCCAGATTTTGTGGGAGATAAGGAAGCCTTTTTATGGTATATCTATTCCCAGTTTTACCACGAAAAGAAAAAGGGAGTGAAGAAATGGAGTAGTGGAGAAAACTAAAAGAAATCATCAAAGACCAACCGAGCACGAGGCCCACGAAACGGAAGGTTGTCAGCAACCAAATTGACAACCCGGGCCACCACAACCAGCGAAACGACCAACCGAAACCAACTCAGCAAAAACCGAAGAATCAACATTTATTTCCACTCTACAATCTACTTCTGAATGACCAACGGGTGAGAAATTACCAAAAAGGACTAATTAAACCTATTCCTAATCAAAGAAAGTGGGTACTTACCCCATATATCCAAAACGCAACTTAACGCATCAACGGACTCACCCCAACTGAAGACAACGCAGTCCGAATCCTCTCCTCCCTCCGGGGTATGGCTTGCCTAGAAGGCTAAGTGCAGTGAACCACGAAACCGCGATTCACAGGCAACTGTCAAAAGGGATTGGTGAGCATAGCCCCTGAACCCACAGAGCTATAACTAAGTTGGCTGGGGGAATTGGGAAGGGGAGGCTGGGATAACTTGTGTAAATGTATCTGCATTCTCCTCTTTACCCCATTTAGAATTTAAGCTGTATTCTTTTCCCCACAGCTGTATGTTGACGATTTATACAATGTGTTGTACCCCTCAGTGTGTATTGGTAACACTATTCTGTGTGTGTTATTAAAGGTGTGCCTTTTACTTCCTTTCAAATACAATAAAGCCATACCTGCTTCCTACCTTGAAACGGATTGTCTGTTCAAGTCTGTCACAATCCCTTCCTAATTCCAGAGACAAGAACCGAGAGTGTTGGAGCGATTCGAAACCGCTCATATAAGGTCAGAAGGGAAAGCTGAACCCTCAATAGACCACCCCTTAAATGGGTTCCTTCTAACGTTTGTACATCCTGTTACATCGGCTACCTGCTGCCAGATGGGACATTCCTGTGCGATGCTTGTCTGCATGTAATAACACATTGAAAGAAATTGGTGCACAGTCCTCAGGGAAACAGCACACAACGGTGAGGGAGAGAGAGAGACAGTGCACAAAAGTGCGGGAGCGAAAGACACAGTACACAACAGTGAGCGAGATAGTGACACAGTGCACAATAATGAGGGAGAGAGAGAAAAATTATGAAGCAATATGTGAGAGAGTGACACAGTACACAACTGTGAGGGAGAGAGTGACACAGTAGACAAGAGTGAGGGAGAGAGTTACACAGAACACGACAGTGAGGGAGAGAGGGACACAGCAAACAAAAGTTAATGAGAAATAAACTCACAAGTGTGGGTCTGAATTACTGTATTAACCCAGTGCCTAATTATGAATGATCAGAAATGCACACTCTCTGGTGTAAATTACCTGAAGGACACCATGTCTGGGCCTTGTTTACCAGCAGGACCACTGACTGGCTCTGATTCATCGTGAACACACATTAGCTGGGCCTGAATTATCAGACAGAATCAATGTATTTGTCTGATCTTTCGGAAGGTCCCACTGTCTGGGTCTGAATTATCAGACAGACACACAGTCTGAGTGTAAGTTACCTGAAGGACACTCGCCTTGCCCTGATTTATCAGCAGGACCTATGTCTGGCTCTGAATTGTCCGAAACACCCACAGTCTGGGTCTGATTTATCAGCGAGACCACACACTGTCTCTGAATCATCAGAAACACACATTGTCTGTGTCAGAATTATCATAAACACCCATTTTCTGGACCTGATTGATCACAGAAATAACTGACCGGCTCTGAATCAGACGGACAGGCTGTCTGGGTCTGAATTATCAGAAACACCCACTGTCTGCCTCTGAAATATGAGAAAGAACTGATGGCTCGGCCCGAATTGTCAGAAGGACCTACTCGCTCATTCATCAGAAGTCCCCACTTTATTTGCCTGAATTTTAAGAAACTCCCACTTTCTGCCTGGGTCTGAATGATTAGAAAGATCCACTGTCTGGTTCTGAATGACCAGAAAGCCGATCGTTTTGTGTCTGATGTGTCAGAACGATCAAATTTCTGAGTCTGGATTATCGGAAGGACCCACTGTCCGGGTCTGAATAATCAACCCATACACCGTCTGGGTCAGAATTCTCGTAAACATTCACTGTCTGCATGTCAATTATCAGAAACACATATTGGCTGGTTCAGAATTGTCATAAATACTCACTGTTTGCATGTAAATGATTAAAGATGCCTCTGTCTCACTCTGATTTATGAGAAATAACCACTGTCTGGATCTGAATGACCAGAAATTCCACTGTCTGCAGAGGAAATATGAGAAAGACCTATTTGCTCGGTAAGATTTATCAATGTGAACTCCTCTCTGCATCTGAGGTATCAGAAGTACCATGTTATCTGCCTGATTTTAAGAACTTCCCACTGCCCGGATGTCAATGAACAGAAGGAGCCACTGTCTGCATCGGAATGATAAGAAACACCCACTGTCATGGTATGAATGATCTTCCGGAACCATTGTCTGGGTCTGAAGTTAAGAACCACCGACTATCTGGGTCTGAATTATCAGTAAGCCTCACTGGCTCTGTGTGATTTATCAGAAGGATGAATTTTCTGGGTCTGGTTTACCCGAAGGACCCAATGTCTGTTTCTGAATTATTGGATGGTCCCACTGTCTGGGTCTGATATAGCAAAACCATGCAAATTCTAGGTCAGAATTATCATAAACACTCTGCATGTGATTTATCCAAATAAACAATGTCTGGCCCATATTTGTAATAACCCCCCAATATCTTGTTATTAATGATCAGAAACATGACTGTCTATAACTGACTTTTCAGAAATTCCATTGCCTGCATCTCAAATATGGGAAAGACCAAGTGGCTTGGTGTGAATTATCACATGGACATACTCTCTTTATCTGATTTATCAGAACTAGCCAATATATCTACTTGAAATTTTGGAAACTCCCACTGTCTATTTCTGAAATTTCGAAAGGCCCACACTACGTCTGCATTATCAGATGGACCCGCTGTCTGTGCCTGAATTAGAATTACTGCCCACTGTCTGGGACTGAATTTCCAGATGGACCCTGTATCTGTGTCGGGATGATAAGAAACACCCACTGTCTGGTTTTCAATTATCAGCAGGCCACACTGTCCGGGTCTGATTGATCTAAAGGAACTTATGTTTGAGTCTGGATTATCAGAAGGACCCTGTGTATAAAACTGAATTATCAGAAATGCACAATGTAGGGGTCAGAATTGTCATAAATATTCACTCTCTGTGACTGAAATATCGGAAGCACACTGTGTCTTGGTCTGAATTATCAGAAAGAAACACTCTCTATGTTTAACTTAATGAAGGAGTATCTGTCTGGGCCTGATTTTTCAGCAGGATCACTGACTGACTCTAAATTGTCATAACCACACGGTTTCTGGGCTTGAATTATCAGATGGAACCAATGCCTGGGTCTCAATTATAATAAGGAACATCTGTCTTGGTTTCAATTATCAAAACCATACACTGTCTGGTTCAGAATTATCAAAAACACTCACTGTCTGGATGTGAGAACTCACATGTCTATGTCTAATTAATCAGAAACACCCACTATCTGGATCTGAATGATCAGAAGGAGCAATGTCTGCATAAAAATTATCAGAACGACCCACTGTCTGGGTCTAAATTACCATACACATCAACTGTCTGTGTCTGAATTATACTGTCTGTCTACGTCTGACTGATCAATAGGGCACACTGTCTGGGCCTGAATTTTCAGAACGACACACTGTCTGGATTAGATTATCAGAAACACACCATGACTGGGTGAGAATTATCAGACGGAAATATCAGACGGCCCCTTGGTCTAAGTTCGAATGATAAAAAAAGCCATTGTCTGCATCTGAAGTCTCAGAAATACATACTGTCTGGAGCTGAATAAAAAGGAACACCAACCCTTTGGGTCTGAATTATCAGAAAGCCTCACTCTCTGATTTGTCAGAAAAATCAATTGTCTGAACCTGGATTATATGAAGGACCCTATGTCTGTGTCTGACATATCAGAAGGTCCGTCAATCTGTGTCTGAATTATAAAAGCCGTCAATGACTGGGTCAGAATTGTCATAAACAGTCACTTCTGCATGGAAATTATAATAAATATTACCTGACTGGCTCTGAATTGGCATAAATACTCACTGTCTGCATGTAGATTATCAGAAACACCCATCGTCTGGAACTGACTTATCAGAAATACCACCGTCTGCATCTGAAATATGAGAAAAACAGACTTGCAATGTCTGAATTATCTGAACGACCTACTCCCTGCATCTGATTAATCAGAAGTAACCACTTTATTTGCATGAAATTAAGAACCTCCCACGGTCTGCGTCTGAATGATCAGACGGCCCCACGTTCTGCGTCTGCATTATCGGATGGAGCCATTGTCCATGCCTGAGTTATAAGAAACACCCATTGTCTGGGTCTGAATGACCAGACGGAATCAATGTCTGGGTCTGAATTATCAGACGGACCATCTGTCTTGTTCTGAATTATCAAAACCATACACTGTCTGGGTCAGATTTTTCGTGAACACTCACTGTCCGGGTGTGGTTTATCAGTTCGACATATTCCTTCAAATGAATTATAAAAACCATGTACTTTCTGGGTCTGAATTATTAGTAGGACACACTCCCTGGACTGAATTATCAGAAACACACCATGTCTTTGTACGAATTAACAGACTGCACCACTGCCTAAGTTTGAATTATCACAAAAGCCATTGTCTGCCTGTCAAGTCTCAGAAGAAAATACAGTATGTTACAGAATTTTGAAGTACAGTTTTAATGTACTAAAAATACAGGTACGTGGTTGATTTGAAACTTCCTTTCCAGAAAGCCCGTTGGTCAAGTTGGAATTACATGTTACGGCCAAATGCTGCTTTCTTCCGATATTCCTTTGTCATTGAAGGTGCATGTTGCAGAATTTTAAGGAAAATGAAATGTCTGGGTCTCTTACCGAGCAATTGTCTGATTCTGACTTGCTGGAAGGACCCACTCTCTGTTTCTGAATCATCAGAAGGTCCCACTTGTGGGTCTGATTTGCAGAAACTAATGCTGTCTAGCCCAGAATTTTCATAAACACTCATTGTTCGCATGTGAATGATCAGAAACGCACTCTGTCTGGTTCCAAATTGTCACAATTACTCACTGTCTGCTCCTGAATTGTAAGAAACACACACTGACTCGTTTCTAAATGTCACAAATACTCACTCTATTCATGTGAATTATCAAAACACCCTCTTTCTGGTCCTCAATTAACAGAAGGCCATGATGCTCTGGATTGATTCATCTGAAGGACCATTTGTTTGAGTCTCGATTATCATAAGGGCCCAGTCTCTTGATCACAATTATTAAAGACGCACAATGTATGGGTCAGGATTGTCATACATACTCATGGTCTGGGTAGGAAATATCAAAAGCACTCTTTTTCTTGGTCTGAATAATAAGACAGGCACACTATCTGGGTGTAAGTTATTTCAAGGCCCATTGCCTGGGCCTGATCTATAAACAGGACCACTGATGGGCACTGAATTTTCAGGAACACACATTGATTGGGACTCAATTATCAGTAGGAACCAATGTATTGGTTTGAATTAACTGAAGGACCATCTGCCTTGGCCTGAATTATCAAAACTATACATTATCTGTGTCAGAATAATTTTAAACACTCACTGTCTTGGTGTGAGTTATCAGTAACACATACTGACTGGGTCTGAATTATCAGAAACTTCTTTCTTGACCTAATTTATCAGAAGGATCGAACCCGTGTCTGAATTTATAAGAAGGATCCACTGTCAGAATCTAAATTACCAGAAGGAGCCATTGTCTGTGTCTGAATTATTACTAAAAAACATAGTCTGAGCCTGAATTATCAGCAGGGCAGACTGTCTGGACTGAATTATTAGAAACGCCACACTGGCAAAGTCTGAATTATTAGAAAAGCCATTTTCTGCATCTGAAGTATAAGAAGGACATACTGTATGATGCTGAATTATAAGAAACAACAACTATCTGGGTCTGAATTATCAGAAAGCCGCACTGAATGGGTCTGGTGTATCAGAACAATCAATTATATGTGTCTGGATTATCATAATGACTCAATGTCTGTGTCTGAATTATCAGAATGATCCACTGACTGGGTCTGAATTATCCAAATCATACGCTGTCTGGGACCGAATAGTGACAAACATTCACTGTCTTCATGTGAATTGTCAGAAACGCACACTGCCTGGGTCTAATTTATCAGAAACACCCACTGTCTGGATCCAAATGATCAGAAATCTCACTGTCTGCAGCTGAAATATGAGAAGCACCCATTGGCTAGGTCTGAATTATCAGAAGGATCTACTTACTCTCTGGGCCTGATTTATCAGAAGGTGCCACTGTCAGCGCCTGAAATTGAACAAACACACACTGTCTGGGACTAAATTAACACAAGGACCAACTAACTGAGTTTGAGTGATAAGAAGGAGCCATGTCTGTGCCTGAAATTTAAGAAACACACATTATCTGGCTTTGAATTATCATAAGGACCCAATGTCTTAATCTGAATGATCAGAAGGAGCAACTCTCTGCTTCTGAATGATAAGAAACATTCTCTGACTTGGTGTGAATTATCTGATGGAAGCACTGTCTGTTTCTGAATTATAAGAAACACCCACTGTTTGGGTGCCAATTATCAGAAGGCCACACTGGTCAAGTATGTTTCATTTCAAGGAGCAGTTGTCTGAGTCATGATTATCAGACGGACACAGTGTCTGAACATAATTATCTGAAACGCAAAATGTAGGGGTCAGAATTTCCATGCATACTCACTGCCTGTGTCTGAAATGTATTAAGTACTCTTTGACTTGGTATGAATTATCAGACAGACGCACTGTTGGGTGTATGTTACCTGATGAATCATTTGCCTGGCGCTGATATATCAGCAGGACCACTGACTGGCTCTAAAATGTCAGAAACACACACCGTCTGGGAATTAATTATCAGACGTAATCAATATCTGTCTCTGAATTAGGAGAAGGACCAACTGTCTTGGTCTTAATTATCCTAACTGTACTCAGCCTGTGTCAGACTTATCATAAGCACTCATTGTCTGGTTGTGAGTTATCAGTAACTCACACTGTCTCCCAGGTGTCAATGGGCCTCATCGCCGAGAGCATGCAGAAATCAAGTGCAGGCATCAGAAAGAGCTTTTGGCGAACCAGTCCCACCCGCCCTTTCCCTCAACGACTATCTGTCCCACCTGTCATAGGGACCGTGGTTCTCATATTGGACTGTTCAGCCACCTAAGGACTCATTTTTTGAGTGGAAGCAAGTTTTTCCTGATTCCGATGGACTGCCTATGATGATGATGGCACTGTCTGCGTCTGAATTATCCGAAATACCCACTGTCTGGATCTCAATTTTCAAAAGGATCAAAGTCTGTGTCTGAATTATCAGAAGTACCCACTGCCTGGGTCTAAGTTACCGGACGAAGCCACTGTCTGTGTATGAATTATCAAAAAACACACTGTCATGGTCTGAACAATCAGTCGGACACACTCTCTGGACTGAATTTTCAGAAATGCACAATGTCTGTTTATGAATTATTAGATGGCCAGTCTGTCAAAGTGTGAATTATCAGAAAAGCCAATTTCTGTATCTGAAATATCAGAAGGACATCATGTCTGGTGCTGAATTATAAGGAATACAAACTATCTGGTTCGAAATTATCAGAAAGCCACAGTCTCTGCGCCTGATTTATCAGAACAATCAATTGACTGAGTCTGTTTTCTCGGAACAACTCACTGTCTGAGTTTTAATTATGACAAGGAGCCCCTGTCTGAGTCTGAATTATCAAAACTATGCACTGTCTAGGACAGAATTGTTATAACCAATCACAGTTTCGGTGTGAGTTATCAGTAACACACACTGTCTGGGTCTGACTTATCAGAAGGAACAACCGCTGTGTCTGAATTAGCAGAAAGACCAATAAAGGGCTAATAAGGAAAGATTATACACATTAAGCGGTAGGCCACTTAATAGTGTAGATGAACAAAGAGACCTTTTTTTTGAGGATGTTTCCAGTAAAGTGGACAAGGGAGAACCAGTTGTTGTGGTGTATTTGGACTTTCAGAAGGCTTTCGACAAGGTCCCACACAAGAGATTAATGTGCAAAGTTAAAGCACATGGAATTGGGGGTAGTGTGCTGATGTGGATTGAGAACTGGTTGGCAGACAGGAAGCAAAGATTAGGAGTAAATGGGTACTTTTCAGAATGGCAGGCAGTGACTAGTGGGGTGCTGCAAGGTTCCATGCTGGGGCCCCAGCTGTTTACATTGTACATTAATGATTTAGACGAGGGGATTAAATGTAGTATCTCCAAATTTGCGGATGACACTAAGTTGGGTGGCAGTGTGAGCTGCGAGGAGGATGCTATGAGGCTGCAGAGTGATTTGGATAGGTTAGGTGAGTGGGCAAATGCATGGCAGATGAAGTATAATGTGGATAAATGTGAGGTTATCCACTTTGGTAGTAAAAACAGAGAAACAGACTATTATCTGAATGGTGACAGATTAGGAAAAGGGGAGGTGCAATGAGACCTGGGTGTCATGGTACATCAGTCATTGAAGTTTGGCATGCAGGTACAGCAGACGGTTAAGAAAGCAAATGGCATGTTAGCCTTCATAGCGAGGGGATTTGAGTACAGGGGCAGGGAGGTATTACTACAGTTGTACAGGGCCTTGGTGAGGCCACACCCAGTGTATTGTGTACAGTTTTGGTCTCCTAACTTGAGGAAGGACATTCTTGCTATTGAAGGAGTGCAGCAAAGGTTCACCAGACTGATTCCCGGGATGGCGGGACTGACATATCAAGAAAGACTGGATCAACTGGGCTTGTATTCACTGGAGTTCAGAAGAATGAGAGGGGATCGCATAGAAACATTTAAAATTCTGATGGGTTTAGACAGGTTAGATGCAGGAAGAATGTTCTCAATGTTGGGGAAGTCCAGAACCAGGGGTCACAGTCTAAGGATAAGGGGTAAGCCATTTAGGACCGAGATGAGGAGAAACTTCTTCACCCAGAATGGTGAACCTGTGGAATTCTCTACCACAGAAAGTTGTTGAGGCCAATTCACTAAATATATTCAAAAAGGAGTTAGATGTAGTCCTTACTACTAGGGGGATCAAGGGGTATGGCGAGAAAGCAGGATTGGGGTACTGAAGTTGCATGTTCAGCCATGAACTCATTGAATGGCGGTGCAGGCTATGTTTCTATGTTTCTATGTTTCTATTTAAAGGAGCCTGGAACCTGATCTGTGCATTTAAACCGCCCCCCCCCAGACATTGGTCCGTGCACTTAAAGGACTCCTGTAAGATGATCTAGGTATACAAAGTGGCACTGGAACCGAATCTGTGCTTTTGAAGGACACCCCCGCAAATGGATCTGAGTATTTAAAGGACCCCCAGAACCTAGTATGTATATTAAAAGGACACCCCGGAATCTGGGCTCCGTATTTAATGGTCCACCAGACCATTATGTGCAGATTTAAGAAAGCCCCACAAACCTTGATAGGTGTACGTAGGATCACCAGGATCCCAATGTGTGTATTGATCTGAACACCCGGAACCAGATCTGTGCATTAAAATGACCTGGTAGGCGATATGTGTATTTGAAGGACCCCAGAACATGATCTGTATATTTAAAGAAGCAGCCGGCATCCAATTAGTGTATTTAAAGGACCAGATGGAATCAAATCTTTTTATTTAAATGAGCCGCTGGAATGCATTCTGCAATTTTAAAGGACACGGGGATTCCGACCTTTGCATTTATAGAACCCTGCCCGAATCTGATCTATATATTTCAGGGACATCTCGGAGTTCGCTCTGTGCATTTAAAGGATCCACGGAACGCGCTCTGTAATTAAAGCAGCGCCTGAACACTATCTGTATATTTAAGGCACCCCTGGAATTCAAGCTGAGTATTTAAAGGAATCCAGGAAGCCGATCTATATTTAAAGAAGCCCCGGAAATGGTGTGTTAATTTTGTCCACAGAACCCATAAATTCATTTAAAGTACCCAGCGGAAAGCAATCTGTTTATTTAACGGAATCAAATTGTTGATCTGTTTATTTAAAGGACATTTTCAGGCCTTGATCTGTGTATTTAAATGGGACCCGGAACATGATCTTTTGCTTAAAGGACCCGAGTTGTGGTATACACAGGAACCCAAGCACATGATCTGTCTTTTTAAAGGACTGCAGGAATAAAATGTACATATTCAAAGAAGAATCCTGAATCCGATCAGTGTATTTAAAAAACCTCGTGGAACCCAATATAAAGGATCTCCGGAACCTGATATGTGCATTAAAGGGCACGCTAGATGGCAATCTGCACATTTAAAGGATCCTGGGATTCCAATCTTTGCGTTTATGTCACCGCCACCTCAACACCTAACCAAAACCCGATCTGGATATTTAAGGACACATCAGATCTCGATCAGTGCATTTTAAGGCAGCCAGGAACCTGCTCAGCGTGTTTAAAGGACCAACCATCAACGACATCCGAGCTGTGCATTTAGACATGAATCCGGAAACCCAGCTGTGCATTTAGACATTAATCAGGGATCCGAGCTGTGTATTTAGACTTGAATCCGGAACCGGAGCTATGTATTTATACATTAATCCAGAAACTGAGCTTTGTATTTAGAAATTAATCTGGAAACCGAGCTATGTATTTGGACTTTAATCCAGAACCCGAGCTGTGTATTTTTACTTGAATCCAGAACTCGAGCTGTGTATTTAGACGTGAATCTGGAACCCGAGCTGTGTATTTAAAGCTGAATCTGGAACCCGAACGGTGTATTTATACATGAATCCAGACCCGAGCTCTGTATTTAAAGGTGAATCCGGAACCTCATCCAAGTATGTAAAGCACATATCGGACGGAATCTGCCAATTTAAAGGAGCCCAGGATTGGGATCTTTATCTTCACAGCAACTGCCAGAACACCATCTGTGTACTTAAATGACCGCACTTAGCTCGATTTGTGTATTTTAAGGAACCGCTGAAACCCGATCTGTTCATTTAAGGGACACCAAACTTGATCTGTTTATATAAGGTCACCCCCAAATCCAGATATGTGTATTAAATTATTCTCAGTGTCTCAGCAGTTCATTTAAATGAACCAGAAAACCCGAACTGTATATTTAAAGGACCTACAGACTCGCTCTCTTTACTTAAAGGATTCCCAACCTCGAGCTGTGTATTGAAAGGAACCCGGATCACAATCTGCGTATTTAAAGATTCCTCCAGGATTCGATCACTGTATCTCAAAGTCACCATCGAACCTGATCTGTCTATTTAAAGAACCCAGGAAGTTAATCTGCAAACTTAAAGAACCTAACCTGTGCATTTAATCGATACCTGGATCCCTATCTGTTAATATAGACACAGACCGTGGGTGCTGCTGATAATTCAAAGTCAGACAAGACAGTATGTGTTTCTGAAATTCAGAGCCAAACATGGAACTTTCTGATAATTGGGACCCAAACTGTGTTACCTTCTGATTATTGAGACCCACACAGCGGGTGATTCTGATAGTTCAGAGCTAGACTCCGGGTGCTATTGATAATTCAGACACAGGTAGTGCGTCCTTCAAGTAGTTCAGCCCCAGACTGTGTTTCCCTCTGATTAGACAGACCCAGATAGTGCGTGTTTCGAATAATTCCGTGCCAGATAGTGGGTCCTTATGATAATTCAAACACAGACATCGGGTATTTCTGATAATTCACACCCGACAGTGAGTGCTTCTTTTTAATTCAGACCCAGGCATTTTGTGTATCTTATAATTCAGAACCATACAGTGGGTGTATCGGATAGTTCGGACCAAAACAATAGTTCTTTCTGATCATTCAAAGATAGTGGGTGTTTCTAATAAATCAGACCCACACAGTGTTCCCTTCTCATAATACAGGCCAAGACAGTGGGCATTTCTGATAATTAAAACCCAGTCATGGGATATTTATGATAATTCAGACCCAAAGATGGGTCCTTCTGATAAATCAGTCCCAGAAAACGAGTATTTATGATAACTCAAACCGGCAAGTCCATATTTCTGATAATTCAGACCCAGACAGTGAGTGCTTATAACAAGGCAGATGCTGACAGTGTCTTTTTTGATAACACATCGGATTACATAGGATATACGGCACAGAAACAGATCATTTGCACAACTGGTCCATGCCGGTATTTAAGCTCCACATGAACATCCTCCCGTCTTTCCTCATCTAACTCTGTCAGCATAACCCTCTATTCACTTCTCCCATTTATGATTATCCTTCCTCCCCTGAAATGCATCTTTAATATTTGCTTCAATCCATTCTCTGTAGAAGCGAGTTCCACATTCTCACCATTCTCTGGGTAAAGACGTTCCTTCTGAATTCCCTATTTTATTTCTTGCTGATTATCTTATATTGATGGCCTCTAGTTTTGCTCTTCCACACAAGTGTAAACATTGTCTCTGCAATAATCTGGCAACATTTTTCCTAATTTTAAAGAACTCTATTTGATCATACCTCAGCCTTCACTTTTGAAGAGATATTATATTTGACATGTTCATCCTTTCCTGATAGGCATTTCTGGTATCATCCATGTATGCTTTTATTTGTATCCTCTCCAGTGTTTCTATATCCTTTTAATAATTTAGCGACAAGCATTGTATGCATTACGCTTAGTGTGATCTAACCAAGGTCCAATACAAGTTTAACATAACTGCTTTACATTTCAATTCAATCCCTCTGGAAATAAAGCCGATTTAATGGTTTGCTTTTTTAATGTGTGTGGCTACTTTCAGTGACTTGTGTATTGGTAATCCAATATTCCTTTGCTCTTCTACCCCACTTATATTCGTACTTACCAAGTAATATTTGACCTCCTAATTTTCTTACCGAAATATCGTTCCTCTCATTTATCTCAGTTGAAATGAATTAGCCAATTATATGCCTATTCTTCAAATTTATTATTGTCGTCTTGACACAGATTGTGTGGCCATCGAATAATTCACTCCCAGACAATGGGTGTTTCTTTCAATTCACAACCAGACCGTGTGTGTTTCTGATAAGTTAGACATAGGAACTGGTGCATTCTGATCAATCAGTCCCATGGATTGCGTCCTTCTGATAATTCAGATCCAGACAATGTTTTCTCCAATAAGTCAGACCCAGACAAAGTTTCCTGAAGTAATTCAGACTCAGACAGTGTGTGTTTCAGGTAACTCAGTCCAGACACTTTGTCCCTCTGATGAATCAGACCAAGACAGTGGGTGTTCATAATAATTCAGACAAAAATATTGGTTTTTTCTTGTATTTTAGACACAGACAATCGATATTCATGTTAATTCAGACATCGGGTCATTGTGTTAAATTTGAACCAAACAGTCAACATAGCATAAATAAATAATTATCAGGAGTGGGCAATTCGGTTACTCGAGCCTGCTCCATGATTCAAGAAGATCATGGCTGATGTTCTAACTGAACTCTACTTTCCTGCACTGTCCCCATATCCCATCATTCCCTTTATTTCCAAATATCAATCAATTTCTGTCTTCAATATACTACATGATACTCACAGCCCTCTGGGGTAGAGAATTCCAAAGATACACCACCCTCTGAGTGAGGAAATTTCTCCTTATCTCAGTCCTGAATGGCCAACCCCTTAATCTGAGATTGTTACTCTTGGTTCTAGACTCCCCAGCTAGGGGAAGCATCCTCCCTGCATCCACCCTGCCAAGCTCTCTAAGAATTTTGTATGTTTCAGTGAGATCACCTCTCATTCTTCTAAACTCTAGAGAATATAAGCCTCATCAACTCAATCTCTGCTCATAGGAACATCCCAGCAAGGCAAACCTTCATTGCACTCCCTCTAGGATAAGTATATCCTTTATTAGGTAACGAGACCAAAACTGTACACAATGCTCCAGCTGTGGTCTCAGGAGGACCTTATACATTTGCAGTAAGACATTGTTATTCTTATACTCAAATCCACTTGCAATAAAGCCAACATACCATTTGCTTTTTTAATCACTTTCTGTACCCGCATGTTAACTTTTATTGATTCATGTACAAGGACACCCAGGTCTCTCTGAACACCAAGATTTCACAATCTCTCACCATTGAAACTTATTCTGCTTTTCTATTTTACGTACCACAGTGGGAACTTCACCTTTCTCTGCATTCTATTCCATTTGTCATCATCTTGCCCACTTACTTAACCTGTCTATATCACCTTAAAGCCTCTTTGCATTCTGCTCACAACTTGCATTCCCACCTAGATTTATATCATCAGCAAACATGGAAATATTACATTGCTTTTCTATTATTCCTACTAGAGTGGAATAATATAAATAGGCCCAAGCACCGATCTTTGATCTAGCCCACTAGTTACATACTGACAACCCTCTGTTTTCTGTCCATTAGGCAAACACAAATCCATGCTTCTATTTACCCCCAATTCCATGAAGATACCTTGTTTAATAACCTCTTGTTTGGCAGTCGAGGAGGTCAGCATCGCGAGAGCGGAGAAGCGCAGGAGAATAAAGGGTGGTGGCAGCAGCTTGGAGCAGTGGCAGACGAGGAGACCAGCATCGTGAGAGTAGACCAGCGCAGGAGGATAAAGGGCGACGGCAGCAACTGGGAGCGGCGGAAGTTCGGGAGGCCAGCATCGCAAGAATGGAGCGGCATGGGAGAATAAAGGGTGACAGCGACAGCTTGGAGCAACGGCAGTTCGGGAGGCAGCTGGTGTAGGGGCAGAAAGTAAACAAAGAAGTAAAAAGAAATTGAAGTGTCACGTCACAGCCAATCGGTTAAGTGATTGGATGGTGGATTGGTGAGTTTTTTTTCTTATCAGTAGGTAACGTTTCACATTGTGGCCAAATTAAGTTAATTTAATTGTTAAGTCATGGCAGGAGAACCCAGTCCCGTGTCATGCTCCTCCTGTGCTATATGGGAAATCAAGGACACTTCCAGAGTCCGTGACTACTATGTGTGCAGGAAGTGTATCCAGCTGCAGCTCCTGACAGACTGCATTGCAGGACTGGAGCAGAGCATGGATTCACTCTGGAACATCTGCAATGCTGAGGATGTCATGAATAGCATGTTTAGTGATTTGGTCACATGGCAAATAAAGGTTACACTGGCAGAGAGGGAATGGGTGAGCATCAGGAAGAGCAGTGCAAGGAAGGTAGTGCAGCGGTTCCTGGCGGTTACCTCCCACCAAAACAGATATACCATTTTGGGTACTATTGTGGGAGATGACCCATCAAAGGGAAAGGCAGCAGCAGCCAAGTTCATGGCACCATGCATGGCACTGCTGCACAGGAGGGCAGGAAAAAGAATGGAGAGCTATAGTGAGAGGGGATTCTATTGTAAGGGGAATAGATAGGCAATTTTGGGGTTGCAATTGAGACTCCAGGATGGTACGTTCCCTCCCTGATGCAATGGTCAAAGATGTCTTGGAGCGGCTGCGGGTATTCTGGAGGGGAAGGGTGAACAGCCAGTTGTCGTGGTGCGTATAGGTACCAAAGATATACATAAAAATGGGATAAGGTCCTACCAGCGGAATTTAGGGAGCTAGGAGTTAAATTTAAAAAGTAGGACCTCAAAGGTAGTAATCTCAGGATTGCTGCCAGTTTCACATGCTCATCAGAGTAGAAATAGCAGAATAGTTAAAATGAAAATGTGGCTTCGGAATGGTGCAAGAGGGATGGATTCAAATTCCTAGGACATTGGAACTGGTTCTGTGTGAGGTGGGACCAGTACAAACCGGACGGTCTGCATCTTGGCAGGAGTGGAAACAATGTCCTAGAAGGTGTGTTTGCTAGTGCTGTTGGGGAGGGTTCAAAATAATATGGCAGGGCGATGGGAATCTATGCAGGAATACAAAGGGATGTAAAATCGGGGCAGAAGCAAAAGGTAGAAAGAAGATGAGGAAAAGTGGAGGGCAGAGAAATCAAAGGCAAAAATCAAAAAGGGCCACATTAAAACATAATTCTAAAATGGCAAAGCGTGTTAAAAAAACAAGCCAGAACGCTCTGTGTCTCAATGCGAGGAGCATTCATAATAAGGTGGATAACTTAACTGCGCAGATAGTTGTTAATGGATATGATGAAATTGGGATTGCAGAGACATGGCTAGAGTGCAACCATGGCTGGGAACTCAACATCCAGGAGTATTCAATATTCAGGAAGGATAGACAGAAAGGAAAAGAGGTGCATTGCATTGCTGGTTAAAGAGGAGATTAACGCAATAATAAGGAAGGTAATTAGCTTGGATGATGTGGAATCTGTATGGGTAGAGCTGTGGATCAACAAAGGGCAGGAAACGCTAGTGGGAGTTGTGTACAGACCACCAACCATTAGTAGTGAGTTTGAGGATGGCATTAAACAGGAAATTAGGGATGCGTGCAATAAAGTTAGAGCAGTTATCATGGGTAACTTTAATCTACCTGATCAAACTGGAAGCAATACGGTGGAGGAGCATTTCCTGGAGTGTATAAGACATGGTTTTCTAGACCGATATGTCGAGCAACCAACTACAGAGCTGGCCATCCTAGACTGGGTGTTGTGTAATGAGATAGGATTAATTAGAAATCTTGTTGTGCGAGGCCCCTTGGGGAAAAGTGACCATAATATGATAGAATTCTTCATTAAGATGGAGAGTGACACAGTTAATGCAGAGGCTAGTGCCCTGAACTTAAAGAGAGGTAACTTTGATGGCATGAGACGTGAATTGGCTAGGATAGATTATCAAATGATACTTAAAGGGTTGACGGTGGATAGGCAATGGCAGACCTTTAAGGATCACATTTGTGAACTTCAACAATTGTACATCCATGTCTGGTGTAAAAATAAAACCGGGAAGGTGTTTCAACCGTGGCTAACAAGGAAAATTAGGGATAGTGTTAAATCCAATGAAAATGCATATAAATTGGCCAGAAAAAGCAGCAAACCTGATGACTGGTAGAAATTTATAATTCACCAGAGGAGAACAAAGGATAATAGCGTTTGAAAAGAAGCTTGCAGGAACATATAAACTGACTGAAAAAGCTTCGATAGATATGTGAAGAGATAAAGATTAGTGAAGACAAATTTTGGTCCCTTGCAGCCAGAATCAGGTGAATTTATAATTGGGAACAAATAAATGCCAGACCAATTGAACAGACACTTCGGATCTGTCTTCACGAAGGAAGACTCAAATAACTTCCCAGAAATATGAGGGGACCGAGGGTCTAGTGAGAAGGAGGAACTGAAGGAAATCCTTATTAGTCAGAAAATTGTGGAAGGGAAATTAGTGGAATTGAAGGCCGATAAATCTGCCAGGGCCTGATAGTCTGCATCGCAGAGTATTTAAGGGTTGTACAGGGCCTTGGTGAGGCCACATCCTGAATATTGTGTACAGTTTTGGTCTCCTAATCTGAGGAAGGACATTCTTGCAATTGATGGAGTGCAGCGAAGGTTCACCAGACTGATTCCCGGGATGGCAGGACTGACATACGAAGAAAGATTTGATCTTTGATCGACGAGGGTTATATTCACTTGAATTTCGAAGAATGAGAGGGGATCTCACAGAAACATATAAAATTCTGATGGGATTGGAGAGGTTAGATTCAGGAAGAATGTTCCCGATGTTGGGGATGTCCAGAACCAGGGGTCACAGTCTTAGGATTTAGGACCGAGGTGAGGAGAAACTTCTTCACTCAGAGAATGGTGAACCTGTGCAATTCTCCACCACAGAAAGTTGTTGAGGCCAGTTTGTTAGATGTATTCAAAAGGGAGTTAATGTGGCCCTTACAGCTAAAGGGATCAAGGGGTATGCAGCGAAAGCAGGAATGGGATACTGCAGTTGCATGATCGGCCATGGTCATATTGAATGGTGGTGCAGGCTCGAAGGGCCAAATGGCCTACTTCTGCACCTATTTTCGATGTTTCTATGTTTCTATGTCTCACCTCATCGAATACTTTCTGAAATTTTTTTATTTTTGTTGCCTTCCAGTCCAAGGGAAACATCCTAGAATCTGCGGAATTTTGGTAGAGGACAACCAATGCATCCACTATCTCTATAGCCACCTCTTTCAAAACCCTCGAATGAAGGCAATCAGATCCAGGCGATTTATTGGGTTTCATTACCATCAATTTCTCCAATTTATTTTTTACAAATACCAATTTCTTTCAGTTCCTCATTCTCGCTTGACCCTTGGTTCTCCAGTATTTTGGGGAGATTGTTAATATTTTCTTCTGTGAAGACAGACATAATGTATTTGTTTAATTTCTCTGCCATTTACTAATTCCCCATTATAATTTATCCTGTCACATTCAGTAAGGGACCCACATTTACTTCCAGTAATCTTTTCCTTTTTACAAAGCTAGAGAAACTTTTACATTCTATTTTTGCCTCTCACTAGTTTATTCACGAAGTGTCAGCCATGTCTCTGTTGGTAGAACACTCGTCTCCGAGTCAGAATGCTGTGCGTTTAGGTCCCACTCAAGGAAATTCAGCACACTAAGTCTAGATTGACATGCCAGTGCAGTGCTGAGGGAATGCTGCACTTTGGAGATGCCGTCTTTCAGATGCAATGTTAAACCGAGGCCCCGTCTGCTCTCTCAGATTTATGTAAAATATCCCATGGCACTATTTTGAAGAAGAGCATGCGAGTTATCTCAAGTGTCCTGGCCAATATTTATCCCTCAATCAACATAAAAAAACAGAATATCTGGACATTATCCCATTGCTGTTTGTGGGAGCTTGCTTGTGTGCAAATTGGCTGCCATGTTTCCTACATTACAAGAATGACTACACTCCAAAATTACTTCTTTCACTATTGTGCACTTTCAACTGTCCGGTGATCATGAAAAGCGCTATATAAATCCTAGTCTTACTTTATTTTATTTAATGTTATATTTTCCCTTGATCAATTACTTGCTCCTCTTTTGGTGAATTCTAAAAATCAAACCCTATCGTCTGCTTACTGCTCTTTTTGGTAACATTATCGGCCTCATTCTTTGATCTAATACTATATTTAACTTTTCTGATTAGCCATGGTTGGAGCACTTTTCCTGTGGCGTTTTTATGCCTTAAATAATGTATATTTGTTGACAATTATGTATTAATTCTTTCAATACAAGCCATTGCTTTTCAAGCATCATACTTTTAAATGTGGTTTTCGAATCTACCTTCGCAAGCTCATCCTTTATAGCTACATAGTTTGCTTTCGTTAAATTTAAGACACCAGTTTCTGATTTAAATAAATCACTTTCAAATTGAATACAATATTCTATAATATTATGGTCACTCTTACCTGAGTGCTGCTTTATTACCATGTTATTAATTTACCTTTTCTCATTACAAATTATGGGATCTGAAATAGGCTGCTTCCGAGTTGATTCCTCAACATACTGCTGTTGAAAACTAGCTTCTATACATTCCATGAACTCATCCTGCATAGTTCATGATAATTAATTTGATCCTCTTTATTACAAAGATCCACAAAGTGGGTATTTAATGATAGTTCAATCCAAAGCTTTGATAAATTATGACAATTCAAATCGCTCCCTTTTTTGTTTCTAATAATTCAGATTAAGACACTGGGTCCTTCTGATAATCCAGACTCAGGAAAATGGTCCTTCTGATAAATCCGACCCAGACAGTGGCACTTCTGATAATTCAGACGTAGACAGTGAGTATTTCATTTAATCAGCCACAGACAGTAGGTCTTTCTGAAAATTCAGATGCAGACAGCGGGTGTTTCTGATAATTCAGACCAAGACGATATGTTTTTCTGATCAATCAATCCCACATAGTGTGAGTTTCTGACAGTTCCCACCCAGCAAGTGATTGTTTATGTCAATTCTAACCCAGACAGTGTATGTTGTTGATCATTCACATCAAGACATTGGGTCTTTCTATAATTCAGACCGAGCCACTTTGTCCTTCTGATAATATAGTCCCAGGCAGTTTGTGTTTCTGATAATAGAGAACCAGACAGTGTGCATTTCTGATAATGCAGTCCCAGGCAAATGGTTGTTCTGATAATTCGGCACAGACGATGGGGCTTCCGATATTTCAACCAGATCAGTAATCCCTTCTGATCCTTCTATTGCAGACAGAGTTGGCTGATAATTCAGTCTGAGGCAGAGGATTTTTCTGATAGTGCAAACTCAGATGGTGCGTGTATTTGATAATTCAGAGACACACAGTGGGTCCTTCTGTTAATCCAAACTCAGACAAATGATCGTTCTGATAATTCTGACCCAGTCAATGAATGTTTCTTATAATTCAGGTACAGACATTGCGTCTTTCTGATAAATCAAACCCAGATAGTTTGTGTTTCTGATAAGCCAGATGTAGACAATATTTCCTTCTGATACTTCAGATGCAGACAATGGATATTCTGATAATTCAGATTTTTCAGCGCGACAGCTACAGGAAAAATGCAGGGGACTGCAGCAGCCATTATACATGGCCTTCTTCGACCTTACAAATGCCTTTGACACTCTCAACCACTAGCGTCTAGAGAGCATCCTCCACCATTTCAGGTGCCCTCAAAAGTTTGTCACCATACTCCACCTGTTCCACGATGACATGCAGGTCGTGATGCTTATCAACTGATCCATCACAGACCTGATCCACGTCCGGACCGGTGTCAACCAGGGCTGCGTATTCGCCACAACGCTCTTCTCAATCTTTCTCGCCACCATGCTCCACCTCACAGTCAACAAGCTCCCCGCTGGAGTGGAACTAAACTACAGAACCAGTGGGAACCTGTTGAACCTGCACCCTCTCCAGTCCAGGTCCAAGACAACCCCAACCTCTGTCATCGAGCTACAGTAGGCGGACGACACCTGCATCTGCACACATCCAGAGGCTGAACGCCTGATCAGAGTCGATGTATTTAATGAGGTGTACGAAAACATGGGCCTTATGCTCAACATCTATGAGACAACGACCCTCCACCAGCCTGTCCTCACCGCACAGCACTGCCCCCCAGTCATCAAGATCCACAGCACGGCCCTGGACACCGTGGATAACTTGCCAAATCTCGGGAGCTTCCTATCAACTAGAGCAGGCATCGACGACGAGATTGAGCATCGCCTTCAGTGCACCAGGGCAGCGTTTGGGAAAGCCTGAGGAAAAGAGTGTTTCAAGACCAGGCCCACAAAACTGCCGCAAAGCTCATGGTCTACAGGGCTGTAATAATATGCGCGCTCCGCTATGGCTCAGAGACATGGATCATGTACAGCAGACACCTCAAGTCGCTGGAGAAATATCACCAACGATGTCTCTGCAAGATCCTACAAATCCCCTGGGAGGACACATGCACCAACGTTAGCGTCCTCGACCAGGCCAACATCCCCTGCATTCAAGCACTGACCACACTCGATGAGCTCCGCTGCACAGGCCTCATAGTTCGCGTGCCAGACATGAGAATGGCAAAGCAAGTGCTCTGCTCGGACCTCCTTCACAGCAAATGAGCCAAAGGTGGGTCGTGGGAACTTTACAAGGACACACTCAAATCCTCCCTGCTAAAGTGCGACATCCCCACTGACACCTGGGAGTCCCTGGACCAGGACTGCCCTAAATGGAGAATGTGTATCTGGAGGGCGCTGAGCACCTCGAGTCTCAACGCCGAGAGCGTGCAGAAATCAAGCGCAGGCAGTGGAACGAGCATGTGGCAAACCAGTCCCACCCATCGCTTCCCTCAATGACTATCTGTCCCACCTGTGACAGAGTCTATCTGTCCCACCTGTGACAAACCAACTATCTTTGTCTGATTTATCAGAAGGACCCACGTTCAGTGCCTGAATTACAACAAACGCCCACTGTTTGTCCATGAATTATCAAAAGGCCCCGCTGTCTGTGTCTGATTTATTTCAACTATGAATTTTCTGAGTCTGGTTTATCAGAGGCACGCACATTCCATCGCTGAATTATCGAAAACACCATCACAGAACTCGCTTCAGGAATGGAAGCAAGTCTTCCTCGATTCCGAGGGACTGCCAATGATGATGATGGTGATGATAATTCACACTCAGAAACTGTGTGCTTCTGTTAATTCCATCCAGACAGTATGTCCTACTGATAATTCAAACCAATATATTGGGTGCTTCTGATAATTCAGACACAGACATTGGGTCCTTTTGAATTTATTTCCATACAGTTAATTTTTCTGATAATTCAGAGATAGACAGTGGGTATTTCTCAAAATACTGACCCAGAAATGGATATTTCTTGTAATTGTGTTCTGGACAACGGGATCTTTCATTAATGTAAACGCAGGCAGTCTGTGTTTTCGATAATTCAGCGATGGAATGTGCGTGCCTCTGATAAACCAGACTCAGAAAATTCATAGTTGAAATAAATCAGACACAGACAGCGGGGCCTTTTGATAATTCATGGACAAACAGTGGGCGTTTGTTGTAATTCAGGCACTGAACGTGGGTCCTTCTGATAAATCAGACAAAGATAGTTGGTTTGCTTTATATTTCACGCAAATACAATGGGTCCTTCTGGTAAATCAGGCCCAGAGACTGCAGGTTTCTGATAACTCAGACCCAGACAGTGGACTTTCTCATAATTCAGAGCCAGTCAGTGGTGTCATCTCATAATTCAGCACCAGACCATATGCCCTTCTGATACTTAAACTGCAAACACTGAGTTTTCTGGTAAGTCAGACCGAACAATGGGCATTTCTCATCATTCAGACCCAGACAGTTGGTCCTTCTGATGATTCCGACACAGACAATGAGTGTTTCTTCTAATTCAGGCACAAACAGTAGGCTCCTTCTGATCATTCAGACCCAGATATTGAGGCCGTCTGATAAATCAGATCCAGTCAGTGGGAGGTTCTTAAAATTCAGGCAGATAAAGTGCCTACTTCTGATAAATCGGACCAACAGAGTAGGTTTTCTCATCTTTCCGAACTAGCCAGTAGCTTTTTCTCATAATTCAGATGCAGAAAGAGTGATTTCTCTTAATTCAGACCCAGCCCGTGAGTGTTTCTGATTAAAAAAAATGCAGACTATTAGTGTTTATGACAATTGGGAACCAAACAGTGTGTTTTCTGGTAATTCGCATGCAACAGTCAGTGTTTAGACAATTCTGAAACAGACAACATGTGTTTCTGATAATTCACAAGCAGAAAGTGAGTGTTTATGAAAATACTGAGGCAGACAGAGTATTGGTTTGATATTTCAGAACCAGACAGTTGGTCCTTCTGATAATTCAGACCACACAGTGAGTCATTTCGATAATCCAGGTTCAGACAATTGATCCTTCTGATAAATCAGACAGAGACTTTGCGGCTTTCTGATAATACAGATCCTGATATTTGCTGTTTGTTATAATGCAGCACCAAATGTGATTCCCTTCTGATACCTCTGATGCAGACAATGGCTTTTATGATAACTCAGACTTAGACAGAGTTGGTGTCTGATAATGCATACCCTGACATAGTGTACTTCTGATAATTCAATCCAGACAGTGTCTGCTCGTGATGTTTCAGGCCCAGTCAATGAGTTTTTCCAACTATTCAGAGCCAGGCAGCAACCCTGCTGATATATCAGTTGCAGACAGATGCGCCTTGTGTAACTTACTCCCAGACAGTGTTCCTATCTGATATATCAGTGTAAGACAAATGGTGTTTCCGACATTTCAGACCCAGACAGGGCTTTATGAGAATTCTGACTGGTACATCGTGCCTTTCTGATATTAAGTTCGAGACACTCGGGACTTCTGATAATACAGTCGCAGCCAAAATTTCATTCAGATGAATTAGATTCGAACATTGTGGCCTTCTGACAATTGAGAACAAGAGAGTGCTGGTGTTGACATTTCAGAGCCAGACAGTATGCGTTTCTGATAATTCACGTGTAGACTTTGAGTATTTCTGCCAATTATGAACCAGACAATCTGTCTTTCTGTTAATTCACACACAGACATTTCTGACACAGACTTAGGTCCTTCTGATAACTCAGATCCAGTCAGTGATGTTTCTGCTAATGCAGAACAAGATAGTTTGAGTTAATGCTAACTCACACCCAAACAGTGACTGTTTGTGCCGATTCTGAGCCAGACAGTTTATAGTTTTGATAAATCTGGTCTTATGATAATGCAAACACTGACATTTATTCCGCCTGATAATTCAGGCCCAGACGGTGTGTGTATCAGATTATTCACATGCAGACTGTGAATCTGGCACCAAGCTTATGCTATACAGGGCTGTAGTGATACCCATCCTCCTGTATGGCCCAGAATCGTGGACCATATTCAGTAGTCCCCTCAAATCGCTGGAGAATTACCACCAACGATGCCTCGCCAATATTCTGCAAATCCCCTCGGAGGACAGACTCACCAATGTCAGTGTTCTCGATCGGCCAACATCCCCACCATTGAAGCACTAAGCACACTCGACCAGCTCCGTTGGGCGGGCCACATTGCTCGCATGCCTGACACAAAACTCTCAAAGCATGCGCACTACTCGGAACTCCAACACAGCAAGCAAGCCCCAGGTGGGCAGAGGAAAAGTTCCAAGGGCACCCTCAAAGCCTCCTTGATAAAGTGCAAAATCCCCACCAACACCTGGGAGTCCCTGGAAAAGACCACACTAAGTGGAGGAAGAGCATGTGGCAGGGCACTGAGCACCTCGAGTCTCATTGGCGAGAGTATGCAGAGACCAAGCGCAGGCAGCGGAAGGAGCGTGCAGCAAACCAGACTTCCCCCACCCTTTCCGCCAATGACTGTTGGTCCCACCTGCGACAGCGACTGTAATTCCCGTATTGGGCTATTCAGTCACCTGAGAACTCACTTTTGGAGTAGAAGCAAGTCGTTCTCGATATCTAGCGATTGCCAATGATATGATGATGGTTTCTGATAATTCAGACACAGGCAGTGGCTTCATCTGGTATACATATTTAGGAATGGGCAATAAATAATAGCCTTGCCAGTGATGTCCACGTCACCCATACGAGTAAATATATACATATCTTGGAACCTCGGGGCTGGAGCCTTATGACCTTTGCTACTTTCTCGAGCCTTCACCAGTCCCTGGAATTCTGGCCTGATAATGGTTGTGGGCCGCCCCCATGGGCACTGCATTATGCGGCATCCTAAAGTCCCAAATCAGCGTCGGTTCACGTAAGGTCGGGTTAGATATAGTACACTTCAAGTCTACATCACCTGATCAGTAATGTGGAGGAGGAGAGGAATATTGACGATTATGTAGTTGGCACACTCACTACTGCACGCAACCATTTATGCATTTTGTAGGATTCTGCAAAAGTTCATATATGCCATGTGTTTAGTTTGTATAGGGATGTATTAACTCTGCAGTGGAGAACATTAAAATGGAAATAGATTATTTATAGTTCTCGTACGAGTTTGATGAAATGGATATAAATGGATACGTTTATTTCTGTAAATAAACCGTGAGGCTATGCCAATAGGACTGATAACATGAATCAAAGTCCTTGAATTGGAATAGAATATGACAGTGCTGTAGAAATGGTGTTTTTAAAATATTTTGAATCTGAAAAAACGATAATATTCTATTCTATTTTTTTTCTGATTTCCACCGGGCAATGTCACTAAATTAATCTAATCCCTGATCAGCATTGCTCAATGACTGTAACTAATGTCAAGTGTTCAGTACACTTGAGATTTCTCTCTTGTATAAATACAGGTTTGATTTGAAGGTCTTTCATTGTGTGCCAATCACGCTGATGGACAACGTTAACTCTGAGCAAAATGCAGCGTCCAATAATTGTTCAGATATCGGCAATTTTCTATCCCATTCTGGCAGTGGTTGGGGTCCCTGGTAAGTAAATACGGACAGTTATTATTCAACTTTCTCAGTGTTAACTGTATTACTGTTCTTGCTGCCTGTTTGTTTGTTTTGATGAGTTTGATTTACAGTCATTAGTTGCGGATATCAGGTAAATCAGGAACCTGGTCCCATATTGCAGCACGGTCTCAATCTAACAGATAACAGGACATTTTCTGATGTTCCAAAATCTACAATTGTACCAATTTTATTTTCGGTCATAACGCGAACGCAGTTTATTGCCTCCGGTGCCGCAGCACACGGCAGCAGCAGCCCACCTGATCTGCAGTGTTTCTTTCCAGCTCTAGGATCGCCATTGGATGTCCATTCCGTTTAAATCATGAGCGGGCAGCACAGTGCAGACCGCCGGCCTTGGCAAGCATGGCTCGGACTGTCAGAAGAAGTCAATGGGAGCCTAGCGGCCCGGCAGCTCTCCGGCAGCCAGCAGTTCCCGCCGATGCTTCAGGATGCTGGCGAGGACTTAGACTAACTCTGGAAGCCCAGCTTAAATCTACAGTCTGCCCACCCTGTCCCGGAGAATTGACTGATCAGAAGTCCGGGCAGCTCGCAATGCCGCATTCTGCCCCCATCTTGTTTTGTGGCATAGACCAAAAGGTAGACCAGGGCAATGAGACCGAGACTGGGAAGTCCACCTCCATCTCATTACCATCAGAGTCTTGCTCATGTACCGCCTGTATGCTCAGCTCAGCTTTCCTGGCACATCCCCGGGCAGCACTAAAGGGACAGGAACTTGGCGGGCCATGTCCCTGAGCAGGACGGTCATCCCGGGGTGGGTGTAGTGGTTCGTAGTTGGATAATCAGCCCCATAATGCTGAGTTGCTCATGCCAGGCTCGACAAGAAATACGTTTTCATTCGGGTCCTATACTGTGTGGAAAATGTCACACCTTTGCCGAGGGTTGTCTCTGGCTCCGTGCATTAACCATTAAACACTTGTTACTGGGCCCGACTGACCTGTTATAAATATCTGTCTCCATGTTACACGGAGATGATGAATCTTCCACGGGCTGACGTGGCATTGCAATACTTCTCGGCCATTATAAGTAATCTACTTGTCAATCGAGTGATTAAAATATGTTATGTTTTACGGTAATATGCGTATTTCTAATAATTAATTTGAATTGTTATTTTACGGATACAGACCCAGTATGTCCAGACACCCATGTGCCAAACTGCTTTACTGTGGTTAATTTCAGCTGTTGGTTACTGGTTACGAGTCCAATGTGAAATTATTTATTTTTACATGGTGCCTTAATACAATGTTGCACAGAGCGACCTGACCAACATCATTGCTAACAGGACATGTCCCGGGCCAACAGCTTTCTAATGAATTCCATCTGTTTCCTCACCCACTGTGCGAAGTGTCACATTGTGAGTCCTATTATTACAAACTGAACGGTACAATGTATTATCCTTCAGGTTATTTGTACTAAATACACAGATTTCTGCGTGGTGCTCATTCTCATTAAAGTAATTTAGAGCAAAGCCTCAGGGTATGTATGGATGTAGTTTTACAATGTCTGTAGTTAGTACAATATTGTGTGAAACGGTCTGTGAAACAAAACAGATATAGAATGAAGGAAGTTGGGGAAAGCAGCCTGATCCACAACAGCATGTTTTGTATCTTGGAGAGATATATTATCGTGTCTCGATAAAGAATTGTATTGCTCTGGAATTAATCATTTATTTAACATATAGACAGAACGAGTTGGGTGAAAGTCAGAACAAGCCACAATATTATCATACATTTTTAAACAATGATGATCCATTTGTTGTGAGAATCGCTCATTTTCACTTGTTTCTCCTTTCTTGCAGCTAATTTAATGACAATTGTGATCCTCTCCCGGGGAAAGTGCGGTCTCTCCAATTGCATAACTCGGTACCTGGTTGCCATGGCAACGGCGGATTTAATGTTCATCATTGTTAATGTGATAATTTTAGAGATTAATAATATTTATTTCACACACTCATTCCTGAACTACACTCCTGTCTGCAGGCTCAGCATCGCCCTGGCTTATGCTGCCATTGATTGTTCTGTCTGGTTAACTGTCTCCTTTACCTTTGATCGATTTGTGGCCATTTGTTACCAGAGGCTCAGAGTCAAATATTGCACCGAAAAAACTGCTGCCGTCGCTATAGCAACAGTGTGTGCGCTAAACTTTGCAAAAAATATACCAATGTATTTTTTGTTTGAACGTCAGAAAATAATTGACAACGAATCGTGGTTCTGTGTTGTAAAATCAAGCATCTATACCTCACCTGTCTGGGTAGCATTTATCTGGTTCAACATTGTTTTAACCCCATTCGCTCCATTTGTTTTGATTTTGTTGCTCAATGCTCTGACCATCAGGCACATTCTATTGGCCAATAAAGTCAGGAGGGGACTGAGGGGTAATAACAATACTGAGAATCACAAAGATCCAGAGATGGAGAGCCGGAGAAAATCCATAATTTTACTGCTCGCCATCTCGGGCAGTTTTATCCTGTTATGGTTGGTGAACGTAACGTATGACATCTGTGTGCAAATTATAGACATTGAGTATACGTTCGCCTTTTCCGATAACCTTCTCAGCATCATGCAAGAAACTGGGTTTATGCTTCAGAGTCTGAGTTCCTGCACAAACACATTTATTTATGCAGCAGCGCAGAGTAAGTTCAGAAGGCAGCTCATAAATGTGGTTAAATATCCCTATGGTCGATTTATTGAGTTAGTGAAATAACTGAATTAACATATCTCAATTCTACCTGCCTCATTTTTAGGTTATTTCCTAGCGTCCATTCTATTTAAAGTTAGCTGGTATTCAAATATATATATCCATCATTCTATCATTCTATCTATCGATCTAACCATATTAATGCGTCTGGTTAAAGAAATATTTGCTCTGGCAAACAATGTATCCACTCACTGAATCTCTCCTCCATTCACTTACCAACTCTCAGCACTCTCTCAACTCACTGACCCTAAGTCCCCCCTTCACTCACTGACTCTCAGGCCCCGCTCAGTCACTGACTCTCAGGCCCCCCTCACTCACTGACTCTCAGTCCCCCCTTCACTCACTGACTCTCAGTACCCCCTCACTGACTGACTCTAAGGCCCCCTTCACTCATTGACTTTCAGTCCCCCTTCACTCACTGACTCTCAGTACCCCCTCACTCACTGATTCTAAGGCCCCCTTCACTCACTGACTTTCAGTCCCCCCTCACTGACTGACTCTAAGCCCCCCTTCACTCACTGACTCTCAGTCCCCCCTCACTCACTGACTCTAAGCCCCCCTTCACTCACTGACTCTCAGTCCCCCTTCACTCACTGACACTCAGTCCCCCTCACCCACTGACTCAAAGGCCCCCATCACTCACTGATTCTCAGTCTCCCCTCACTCACTGACTCTAAGTCCCCCCTCACTCACTGACTCTAAGGCCCCCCTCTCTCACTGACTCGAAGACCACTCTCACTCACTAACTCTAAGTCCCCCCTCACTCACTGACTCTCAGTCCCCCCTCACTCATTGACTCTAATTTCCCCCCTCACTCACTGAATCTCAGTCCCCACTCACCCACTGACTCTCAGTCCCCCCTCACTGACTGACTCTCAGTCCCCCCTCACTGACTGACTCTCAGTCCCCCCTCACTCACTGACTCTCAGTCCCTCTCACTCACTGACTCTCAGTCCCCCCTCACTCACTGACTCTCAGTCCCCCCTCACTCACTGACTCTAAGTCCACCCCTCACTCACTGACTCTAAGACCACTCTCACTCACTGACTCTCAGTCCCCCCCTTCACTCACTGACTCTCAGTCCCTCTCACTCACTGACTCTCAGTCCCCCCTCACTCACTGACTCTCAGTCCCCCCTCACTCACTGACTCTCAGTCCCCCCTCACTCACTGACTCTAAGTCCACCCCTCACTCACTGACTCTAAGACCACTCTCACTCACTGACTCTAAGGCCCCCTTCACTCACTGACTCTCAGTCCCCCCTCACTCATTGACTCTAAGGCCCCCTTCACTCACTGACTCTCAGTCCCCACTCACTCACTGACTCTAAGGCCACCTTCACTCACTGACTTTCAGTCCCCCCTCACTCACTGACTTTCAGTCCCCCCTCACTGACTGACTCTAAGCCCCCCTTCACTCACTGACTTTCAGTCCCCCCTCACTCACTGACTCTCAGTACCCCCTCACTCACTGATTCTAAGGCCCCCTTCACTCACTTACTTTCAGTCCCCCCTCACTGACTGACTCTAAGCCCCCCTTCACTCACTGACTCTCAGTCCCCCCTCACTCACTGACTCTCAGTACCCCCTCACTCACTGATTCTAAGGCCCCCTTCACTCACTTACTTTCAGTCCCCCCTCACTGACTGACTCTAAGTCCCCCCCTCACTCACTGACTCTAAGACCACTCTCACTCACTGACTCTCAGTCCCCCCTCACTCACTGACTCTCAGTCCCCCCTTCACTCACTGACTCTAAAACCACTCTCACTCACTGACTCTCAGTCCCCCTCACTCACTGACTCTAAGGCCCCCTTCACTCACTGACTCTCAGTCCCCCCTCACTCACTGACTCTAAGGCCCCCATCACTCACTGACTCTCAGTCCCCCCTCACTTACTGACTCTAAGGCCCCCTTCACTCACTGATCCTAATGCCCCGTTCACTCACTTACTCTCAGTCGCAACTCACTCACTGACTCTCAGTCCTCACTCACTGACTCTAAGACCACTCTCACTCACTGACTCACATCTCCCCTTCACTCACTGATTCTCAGTCCCGCCCTCACTCACTGACTCTCAGTCCCCCATCACTCACCGATTCTTAGTACCCCCGTCAATCACTCATTCTCAGTCCTCCCTTCACTCACTCATTCTCAGTCATCCCTCACTCATTGAATCTCAGTGCTCCACTCATGTACCGATTCTCATTCCTCCCTCAATTCACTGGCTCTCAGTAACACACACCTCAGAACACAAGCTGGCTATTAAAAGGATCCCCGGTTCCTGATCTGTGTAGTTAAATCACCCATGGAACAGCAGTTTTAACTTCTTAGCAGCTTTTTGCCGCTTTGCTAATTATAGCAATTCTACTCTTCTCTGGGTGTTTTAAATTCAAACCAGGAGAATCTTGTTCAGATTATAACAAATGCTTTTAATACAGGTATATTGAGTAAAATCAAAAGAAATTTATCATGTAAGTTACATTCTGTTACAAAAAGTAATACTGAACAAATATTAGTCACAGCCTTTTCCCGATAGCATTGTCTCGAGAGACCATGGTGCCGACCCTTATCTCCTGTTGTCTTGATTCACACAGCCTTCCTGGTAGAAGAGCTACCTTGTTGAGCCCATGCCAGCTCTCTGCAAGATCACTTGATCTAGTCGCACACACCCACTCTTTCCCTGTAGCCGTATAAGTTGTTCTTTCTTTCTGGTGCTTGTCCAACTTGCTGTTCAAAGCAGTGATTGAGTTTGCCTCCACCAGTGTTTCAGGCAGTGCATGCCAGATCCAACCACTCGCTGTGTAAAAACGTTTGTTTTTATATCGTCTTTGATTCTTTTGACAATCACCTTAAATCTGTGTCCTCTGGTTCTCGACCCTTCTGCCAATGGGAACAATTGTTCTCTATCTATTCCTTTGAGACTCCTCATGATTTTGAATACCTCTATCAAATCTCCTCTCAGCCTTCTCTACAAGGGGAACAACCTCAGCTTCTCTAGTCGATGAACATTACTGAAATTCCTCATCCGTGGAATCATTCTCAAAAGCTTTTCTGCACCCTCGCTAATGGCTTCACTTTCTTCCTCCAGTGTGGTGCCAGAATTGTTCACAATACTGCAGTTGATGCCGAACCAGTGTTTTATAGGATGCTCCGGATCTCAATCTGTGCATTTAATGACCATGAAACCCGATCTGTATATGAAAAGTAGACCCAGGATCCTGATCGACATATTTAAATAACCCACTGAATCCAATTTGTGAATTTAAAGAACCCTGTCTCCAATCTGTGGATTTAACAGAGCCCATGGTGTTGTGTATTGTCCAGATGCATTTAATGTATAATATAAGTACACTGGTGCAACACAGAGGGCGCTGTGGTGGGAGACCTGAAAGTACCTGCAAGAGGCAGCATAAAAGACTGCCCACCACACCCTGAGAGGCACTCTGGAGCTGAAAAATAAAAGGACCAAGGTCACTGCAGTTATTACAACACCAGACCGTGTGGAGTCAGTGATTTGTGTGCTACATACATCACACATGGAACCCGTCCTGTGAATTTAAGGGCCATTCATTATACGATATTTGTTGATAAAGTTCCCCCCCGCGAAACCCGTCTGTGTATTTCAGCAATGCCCGGTTTGTCTAATGAAACACCCCTAGAACCCGATCTGTATATTCAAAGGAACCCAAGAATCAGATGTATATTTAAAGGACTCCCATCCCAATCTATGCATTTAAAGGATCTCTGGAATCTGATCTGAGTATTTAATGTTTTCCCGGGGACCCCAATGGGTATTTAAAGGACAACCTGGATACCGATCGAAGTATTTCAAGGACCACCTATGAACCCAGACACCGATCTGTGTATTTAAATGGCTCCCAAAAACTGAAGTGCAAATTTAAAGGGCCCCAAGTAGCTGAGATGTATTTAAAGAACCTCCTCCACGCCCACCCCACCCCGGAACACGATCTACATATTTAAATGGTCGATGGGACACGATCTACGCATTTAAAGGACACCCGGTCACTGATCTGTGTATTTAAAGAAGCGCCTGCAACACGGTGAGTTAATTTAAAAGACGGTCAGTGTCACTCTGCTGGTAAACTCTAATCTGATGGACTTCCCTCATCAACAACCAAGTCATGAATCAGAAGCTGGCAGGATCCAGCTCCAGATCCTCCAGACACACATCAAGTATTACATAGTTTGCTGCTCTGTCCCCCTCGCTCTAATGGAGGGGGATCCCCCTTTCCCACATTATTCAGCGACAATTTGTTCCACTGGGAGGGAGTTACAACAACTTCCGGTCAATCGAAGGCGGCGATGGCGGCCGCGCCTTCCCACAATGCAGCGCGGCGGGGAAATGGCCCAATCGATGGAGAGCTGGTGCCGCGTGGCACTCTGGGGAATGGAGTCACCTGACCCCCGGACAGGTGGCGGAGAGGGAGGGGCCCGCTGTGGCAGCGGCCATGTGAGCAGCGTGTCTACGTGGTGAGATCACTTCCGGTGAGACGCACTGAGCCCAAAGATCCCGCCCCATCTGTGCAAATCCATTTAAAGTCCTTTTATGAATTCTTTGTAAACGTTTTTTAAACCCTTTCATCTCTCCTTTTCAAATCATTCTGAACCCCCTTAAGCCTACTACAAACCCACGTTTTTAAGAACATTCATTAAAACCCATTTTCAAAGTTGTGCTCCCTCATTTCAACATCCCTTGAAACCCATTATCATATCCCCTTTGTTAAGCCACGTTAAAAAAAAATTACACGACTTTTAATTCACTTTTAAAACCTCGTTTGTTAAAGCTCCTTTTTAGGTCTGTTCAAAACGTTTTCATACCCACATTAAGGCCGCTTTAAACCACTTTTCATATCAAAGCTTTAATTCCAATGAAACCCAATCACATCTAGTCCCGTACCGTGTGTGTCTCACTCTCAGCACCTGTACATGTACAGTTCACAGCGGGTAAAGTGGAACGATTCTGTCCCGTGAGGTACAGTACAGCCCGTGTGTGTCTCACTCTCAGCACCAGTAAATGTATAGCACAAAGCGATTAAATTGGAACGATTCTGTCCATGTGTGTCTCTCACTCTCAGCTCCAGTATGTGGGGAAGAGTGACCATAATATGGTGGAATTCTGCATGAGGATGGAGAATGAAACAGTTAATTCAGAGACCATGGTCCAGAACTTAAAGAAGGGTAACTTTGAAGGTATGAGGCGTGAATTGGCTAGGATAGATTGGCAAATGATACTTAAGGGGTTGACTGTGGATGGGCAATGGCAGACATTTAGAGACCGCATGGATGAACTACAACAATTGTACATTCCTGTCTGGTGTAAAAATAAAAAAGGGAAGGTGGCTCAACCGTGGCTATCAAGGGAAATCAGGGATAGTATTAAAGCCAAGGAAGTGGCATACAAATTGGCCAGAAATAGCAGTGAACCCGGGGACTGGGAGAAATTTAGAACTCAGCAGAGGAGGACAAAGGGTTTGATTAGGGCAGGGAAAATGGAGTACGAGAAGAAGCTTGCAGGGAACATTAAGACGGATTGCAAAAGTTTCTATAGATATGTAAAGGGAAAAAGGTTAGTAATGACAAACGTAGGTCCCCTGCAGTCAGAATCAGGGGAAGTCATAACGGGGAACAAAGAAATGGCGGACCAATTGAACAAGTACTTTGGTTCGGTATTCACTAAGAAGGACAGAAACAACCTTCCTGATATAAAAGGAGTCAGAGGGTCTAGTAAGGAGGAGGAACTGAGGGAAATCCTTATTAGTCGGGAAATTGTGTTGGGGAAATTGATGGGATTGAAGGCCGATTGAAGGCCCAGGGCCTGATGAACTGCATCCCAGAGTACTTAAGGAGGTGGCCTTGGAAATAGTGGATGCATTGACAGTCATTTTCCAAAATTCCATTGACTCTGGATCAGTTCCTATGGAGTGGAGGGTAGCCAATGTAACCCCACTTTTTAAAAAAGGAGTGAGAGAGAAAACAGGGAATTATAGACCGGTCAGCCTGACATCGGTAGTGGGTAAAATGATGGAATCAATTATTAAGGATGTCATAGCAGTGCATTTGGAAAGAGGTGACATGATAGGTCCAAGTCAGCATGGATTTGTGAAAGGGAAATCATGCTTGACAAATCTTTTGGAATTTTTTGAGGATGTTTCCAGTAGAGTGGACAAGGGAGAACCAGTTGAGGTGGTATATTTGGACTTTCAGAAGGCTTTCGACAAGGTCCCACACAAGAGATTGATGTGCAAAGTTAAAGCACATGGGATTGGGGGTAGTGTGCTGACATGGATTGAGAACTGGTTGTCAGACAGGAAACAAAGAGTAGGAGTAAATGGGTACTTTTCAGAATGGCAGGCAGTGACTAGTGGGGTACCGCAAGGTTCTGTGCTGGGGCCCCAGCTGTTTACACTGTACATTAATGATTTAGACGAGGGGATTAAATGTAGTATCTCCAAATTTGCGGATGACACTAAGTTGGGTGGCAGTGTGAGCTGCGAGGAGGATGCTATGAGGCTGCAGAACGACTTGGATAGGTTAGGTGAGTGGGCAAAGGCATGGCAGATGAAGTATAATGTGGATAAATGTGAGGTTATCCACTTTGGTGGTAAAAACAGAGAGACAGACTATTATCTGAATGGTGACAGATTAGGAAAAGGGGAGGTGCAAAGAGACCTGGGTGTCATGGTACATCAGTCATTGAAGATTGGCATGCAGGTACAGCAGGCGGTTAAGAAAGCAAATGGCATGTTGGCCTTCATAGCGAGGGGATTTGAGTACAGGGGTAGGGACGTGTTGCTACAGTTGTACAGGGCCTTGGTGAGGCCATACCTGGAGTATTGTGTACAGTTTTGGTCTCCTAACCTGAGGAAGGACATTCTTGCTATTGAGGGAGTGCAGCGTAGGTTCACCAGACTGATTCCCGGGATGGCGGGACTGACCTATCAAGAAAGACTGGATCAACTGGGCTTGTATTCACTGGAGTTCAGAAGAATGAGAGGGGACCTCATAGAAACGTTTAAGATTCTGAAGGGGTTAGACAGGTTGGATGCAGGAAGAATGTTCCCAATGTTGGGGAAGTCCAGAACCAGGGGACACAGTCTAAGGATAAGGGGTAAGCCATTTAGGACCGAGATGAGGAGGAACTTCTTCACCCAGAGAGTGGTGAACCTGTGGAATTCTCTGCCACAGAAAGTTGTTGAGGCCAATTCACTAAATATATTCAAAAAGGAGTTAGATGTAGTCCTTACTAGTAGGGGGATCAAGGGGTATGGCGAGAAAGCAGGAATGTGGTACTGAAGTTGCAAGTTCAGCCATGAACTCATTGAATGGTGGTGCAGGCTAGAAGGGCCGAATGGCCTACTCCTGCACCTATTTTCTATGTTTCTATCACACAGCGGGTTAATGGAAACGATTCTGTCCCGTGTGATACAGTACAGCCCGTGTGTGTCAGTAACTGTACAGGTACAGCACACAGCGGGTAAAAGTGAACGATTCGCTCCTGATGTTTATAAATAGAGGCGACCCACTGTTATCTGTAGTCAGCTGATGCTGTAGATCTGCAACAATCCTGCCGCATTGCCAGGAAGTCCTGGGGAGTCGGCGGAGGAAACTGCAGGGGCAGTGGTTCTGCGCAACCTGGAGATCTGCACTTCCGCTATCGCTTCTTCAGTGACCTGCAGGATCCTATCATCAATCTGCTGCAGCTCTGGAAAAACTAGTCGGAGTTCGCACTGCTCATGCTCAAAATAGTTACTATTGCAATTTGCAGAAGGATCCCGTCTACAGTAGCAGGCCTCCTTTTGCCTATTTAAATCCATCATTGAATCTTACAGCACAGAAAGAGGAAATTCGGTCTGTTATGTTCAGAATAACTTCACAAGACTGTATATTTTAAGCTCAAACTGTTGTGACCTTGGTCTCTTTAATGTAACTCCAGAGTGAGGGAGTAGCAGAGTGACTGCCTTTTATACTTGCTTGCCCAGGTTGTGCAAGTGATCCTTGGGTCTCCCACAGGTGCGCCCCCTCGTGGCAAGTCTTACACATTGGTGATGTTTACATACATAACACGGTCCATCGTGCCTGTGCCGGCTCTTCCAGAAAGCTATACAATTCGTCCTAATCCCTTGGTTGGTGTTTAGGAGATTCCCTGTGGATCAGGTTGATGAGCTCAGAGACCTGACAGTCAGGCCCTGGAGAACCATTATTAGTGGGAGGCTTGTATTAAAAGGTGGACATCAGGATGTATATTGAGAAAAGATGACAGCAGTGCGACAAATAGAATGGTGTAAGGACATGAGAAATTGGAAGGAAGGAATAGGCCATTTGGTCCCTCGAGCTTGCTCTGCCATTCAATAAGTTAATGGCTGAACCAATCCTGGCCTCAAATCCACCTCCCCGCCAGCTGCACATAACGTTTGACTCCTTTAGCATTCAAAAATCTATCTAACTCAATCTTAAAGATATTCAATAACACAGCCTCCATTGCTTTCTGGGGTAGAGAATTCAAAAGATTCACGACCCATTGAGAGAAGAAATTCGTGCCATTTTCTGTTTTAAAAGGGTGACCCTTTATTCTATGCCCACTAGTTCTAGATTCCTACAGTGAAGGAAAAATGCTCTCTGCATCTACACTGCCAAGCCCCCTCAGAATTTTATATGTTTCATTTAGAAAGGGATAACCTTCCATGGCTAATGAAGGAAATAAGGGATTGTGTCAAATTCAAAACAAAGGTGTATAATGTGGCAAAGACTAGTGGGTGGCCAGAGTATTGGGAAACGTTTAAATGCCAGCAAAGAATGACTAAAAATATAATAAAGAGAGTTAAGATGGATTATAAAAACAGGTAGTTAGAGTTGCTACAGGTACAGAAAAAGGAAAAGTGTGGCTGAAGTAAGTTTTGGTTCCCTAGAGAATGAGACTCGGCAATTAATAGTGAGGAACAGGGAAATGGTTCAACAATTATTTTGTATCAGTTTTCAAGGTAGAAGACATTATAAACAATGCAATAGTCAATAATCACGGGGCTATAGGAACAGAAGAAGTTAAGGCAAACACTATCACTTCAGAACCCGTACTCCAAAAAATAATGGGACTAAAGGTGGACAGGTCCCGTGGACCTGATGGCTTACATCCTGGAGTCTCAAAAGAAGTGGCTGCAGAGTTAGTGGATGCATTGGTTGTAATCTATCAACATTCCCTGGATTCTGGGGAGGTCCCAGCGGATTGGCAAACCGCAAAGGTAACACGCCTCTTTTAAAAACGGGGCAGACAGAAAGAAGGAAATTATAGACCAGTTAGCCAAACATCTGTCGATGGGAAAATGCTGAACTCCATTAATAAGAAACAGTAGCAGGATATTGGGAATAGCATCATTCAATGAAGCAGAGTTAGCATGATTTTATGAAAGGGAAATCATATTTGACAAATTTGCTGAAGATCGTTGAGGATGTAATGAAAAGGGTGGATAAGGGGGGACCAGTGGATGTGGTGCATTTGGATTTCCAGAAAGCATTCAATAAGGTGCCACATAAAAGGTTACTGTAAAAGATAAAATTCATACGGTTGAGGGTAATATATTTGCATCAATAGAGCATTGGCTAACTAACAGAACACAGAGTCAGGATAAATGGATCATTTTCTGTTTGGCAAAATGTAAGTGGTGAGGTGCGGCAGGGATTGGTGCTGGGTCCTCAACTATTTACAACATATATTAATGACGTGGATGAAGGGACCGAGTGTCATGTAACTAAGTTTGCTGCTGATACAAAGATGGGTGGGAAAGCAACTTGTGAGGAGGACACAAAAAATTGGCAAAGGGACAGAGACAGGACAGTGGGCAAAATATTCACCGATGGAGTATAATGTGGCATAATTGGTTGTCAGACAGGAAGCAAAGAGTAGGAGTAAATGGGTACTTTTCAGAATGGCAGGCAGTGACTAGTGGGGTACCGCAAGGTTCTGTGCTGGGGCCCCAGCTGTTTACACTGTACATTAATGATTTAGATGAGGGGATTAAATGTAGTATCTCCAAATTTGCGGATGACACTAAGTTGGGTGGCAGTGTGAGCTGCGAGGAGGATGCTGTGAGACTGCAGAGTGACTTGGATAGGTTAGGTGAGTGGGCAAATGCATGGCAGATGAAGTATAATGTGGATAAATGTGAGGTTATCCACTTTGGTGGTAAAAATAGAGAGACAGACTATTATCTGAATGGTGACAGATTAGGAAAAGGGGAGGTGCAAAGAGGCCTGGGTGTCATGGTACATCAGTCATTGAAGGTTGGCATGCAGGTACAGCAGGCGGTCAAGAAAGCAAATGGCATGTTGGCCTTCATAGCGAGGGGATTTGAGTACAGGGGCAGGGAGGTGTTGCTACAATTGTACAGGGCCTTGGTGAGGCCACACCTGGAGTATTGTGTACAGTTTTGGTCTCCTAACCTGAGGAAGGACATTCTTGCTCTTGAGGGAGTGCAGCGAAGGTTCACCAGACTGATTCCCGGGATGGCGGGACTGACCTATCAAGAAAGACTGGATCAACTGGGCTTGTATTCACTGGAGTTCAGAAGAATGAGAGGGGACCTCATAGAAACATTTAAAATTCTGACGGGGTTAGACAGGTTAGATGCAGGAAGAATGTTCCCAATGTTGGGGAAGTCCAGAACCAGGGGACACAGTCTAAGCATAAGGGGAAAGCCATTTAGGACCAAGATGAGGAGCAATTTCTTCACCCAGAGAGTGGTGAACCTGTGGAATTCTCTACCACAGAAAGTTGTTGAGGCCAATTCACTAAATATATTCAAAAAGGAGTTAGATGAAGTCCTTGCTACTAGGGGAATCAAGCGGAATGGTGAGAAAGCAGGAATGGGGTACTGAAGTTGCATGTTCAGCCATGAACTCATTGAATGGCGGTGCAGGCTAGAAGGGCCGAATGGCCTTCTCCTGCACCTATTTTCTATGTTTCTATGTTTCTATAATGCGAGGCAGAAACAATTGAAAAGCAAATTATAATTTAAATGGAGAAAAATTGCAAGTTACCGAGGGACCAGGAGGTCCTTGTACATGAAGCAAAAATGGTTAGAATGCAGAAAAAGCAAGTAATAAGGAAGGCAAATGGAATGTTGGCCTTTATTGCAAGGGGGATTGAGTTTAAAAGCAGAGAAGTCCTGCTAAAACTCGACAGGATATTGTTGAGACCACACCTGGAGTACTACGTACAGGTTTGGTCCATATATTTAAAGGAAGGATATACTTGCATTGGAAGCTAATCAGAGAAGGTTCACTAGGTTGATACCGGAGATGAGGGGGTTGAATTATGAAGATAGGTTGAGTACGTTGTGCCTATACACATTGGATTTCAGAAGCATGAGAGGTGATCTTATCGAAACCTATAAGATAATGAGGGAGCTCGATAGGGTGGATGCAGAGAGGATATTTCCATTCCACGGGGAAACTAAAACTAGGGGACATAGTCTCACAATAAGTGGCCGCCTATTTTAAATTGAGATGAGGAGGAATTTCTTCTCTCACAGGGTTATAGATCTATGGAATTCTCTGCCCCACAGAGCTGTGGAGGCTGGGTCATAGACAGATTTTGGAGCAATCAGGGAAGAAAGTGTGATGGAGAGCGGGCCGGGAAGTAGAGCTGAGTCGATGATCAGATCAGCCATTCTGGGCACCACAATTTAGGAATGATGTGACAGCCTTGGGCGGGGGCGAGGGCTGGGGGGGGGGGGGCGGGGACTAAAAAGATTTGGGGCATGATTGCAGGAATGAGGGACTAGAGTTGTGTGGATAGGTTGGAGAAGCTGGCGTTGTTCTCAGAGCAGTGAAGACAGAGAGGAGATTTTCTAAAGGTGTTCAAATTCCTGAGTGGTTTCGATAGATTAGATAGAGAAACTGTTCCTATTGGTAATGAAATGTAGAGCGCCTCCAAGTGGACTATAGAGCCACCAAGTGGACTACTGATGTACTGCAACTGCTGACAATAAAATGTCGTGAAAAGTCACATGATGAGAGTTTTCTGTGCAAGAGCCACCTTGTAGACTGTGTTTGTTAATGATACACGACATAGCATTGAAAAGAAGCAACAGGACGAGAAGGGTCTGGAAATTCCAGTCATCAAGAGCATGACTGTATCTTACAAAGATTTGCAATGTATCATCATCCAAGCAGACGCTGCAGGAGCCAGGATACCCATGTAACTATCCTGGTGAAATGCAAGGATCAGTTTCAGAACTTGCCTCTGTAGCAGCGGGAGGCTTGTTTGCCTTGCTCCGTATAAAATGTTTGGGATCCCTGAAGCTAAATTAGAAAAAATATTTTTTGTGTGGAAATGAGATTTGCATCAAAAGATCATGTCAATAAGCAGTACCTGAACATGTTCCTTGAAACAAGCTGTCCGATCCAAGACTTCAAGGTAATTATCAGAGTGCAGGAGGACACTGGACCAGTTTACTGCGAGCCATGTCCTGTACCATACACACTCAATGAGAAAGTTCAGTAAGAACTTAAAAGACTGCAAACTGAGAACATTATCTCTAAGATAGATCAAAGTAATTGTGCTACACCCATTGTTGTTCTACCTAAGACAGATGTTAATGCTGATGCTATGTCCAGGTTGCCATCCCCATCACAAGATAGACCCAATAGGGAGGAAGTGTTCTATTTTTGTTACATTGATGAGTTGCCAGTCACAGCTGAAGAGATTGGTAGAGCAACCAAACGTGAGGCAGTTATGTCAAAGCTGTATTATTACACAGCAAACGGCTGGCCGAACCATGTATCATAGAAAGATATTCATCAATAATCTATTCATATAAATCAATTGTCTTTGGATAAATAATGTATCATGGGCAGCAAGAGTAGTTATGCCAAATAAATTCAAGTCCAAATTGTAAGGAGATCTTAATGAATAGCACTTGGGAATGTGCTTGACAGGTGTTTTGTGCACAATTACTTATGGTGGTCAGGTTTAGGTAAAGATAGAGAGTACATTATTAATCAGTGTACAACATGTAAATTGGTGAGTGAGAAAAAACCATCAGTACCATTAAATCCATGTAAATGGCCGCACACGGTATGGCAAAAGTTACATGTAGATTTTACAAGGGAGGAAGAGCAACAATTGCTCATTGTGATTGATAGTCATTTGAAGTGGGTAGATGTGTTTCCAATGTGAAAAATAACAATAAAACAGTAGACAATTTGCAAATATTGTTTTCTTCATATGGCATCCCAGAAGAAATTGTGACTGATAATGGCTGTAATTTAGTTCAGAAAAATGTGTGCAGTGCATGAGCAGAAACAGTATGAAAGGGATAAAATTTCCACGATACCTCCCTGCGACAAATCTTCCAGCAGAGTGCATCGTACAACTTGTAAAATTTGCTCTCATCAAGCAAATGTTGGATCCAAATCCAAGGAAATGGCATTTGTCATTGGACCATAAACTAGCAAATTTTCTGATTTCTGATCGTAATATTCCTCATAAAGCTATTGGTAGAATACCAGCAGAGTTGTTTCTCAAACGACAGCCAAGAAACACGTCCTTGGTTTTAAAGAAAACGTGGCACAGTCAGTAAAAGAGAAACAATTAGGACAGAAAGAGAATCATGATAGAGGTAGAGTAAGAGAGAGAACTGTGAAATTGAATCAGAACGTTAACGTGGAGAATCATCATCATAAAAGGTTAAAGTGATTATCAGGAAGAATAGTAAAGATAAGTGGCCCCTGCACATATTTGCTCAAGATATTTGATCATGGAAAGGTTAGGTTTGTTCACATTGATCACATTATATCTACAGATGTGGAAGTAGTTTAGATTGGAATTATTCGATTACATCTGATGAACCAGATAGTCTTGCTGCAAGTAGAGTACCAGTTGCAAATTCTACATCTGATATACAAGAAACCACTCCAAGAGAAGGTCAGAATTTGAGTCTGAGTTGGAGTCATTCAGACAAAGTGTCTGAAGTTGTAGAGAGTTCACATGTAGATCAAGTATTGCCCTTGGAGAAAAAACTCTCCTCAGACTGACCCTAAAACGAGTCTAAGTTCGACACTAAGTTTGGGAAGTTCTTTTTGAGAGCGATGGTATTCTCTTCAAAACAGAAGACCAATGGTCAGGTTTGATTTGTAAATATATAACAATAAGTCAATGTCTTTTGTTTTCTGTAACCATGCAAGTTATTCATAATCATTATATTGTTATAATTGCATATACATTAAGGAGCCAGAAGTGTAATATAGAGCTACCCCTTTGCCGTACTGTTCCGCCTAATGTACTACTGATGTACTGCAACTAACAAAGGGTCAGATTGATATAAATAACAAAGGGACAAAGTCACATGATGAGAGTTTTCTGTGTAACAGCCAGCTTGTACATTGTTTTTGCGAGTGATGTAGCAAAAATATATCAAAGGCAGAATGATCGTCAACCAATTACATCTCTCCTAAATATTCTCTGCTCCAATGAGCATCTCTGGTCTCATTCACAAAAACAACACCTAATGAAGCTGAAGGTACAAAAGTCTGTGACAGCATAGCTCAGATTGTGCCAGAAGCCTTAAGAAGGTGATATTTATCGTTTTATTATTAAAATGTACATTGATTGAAACTTACCTTCAGCACATTCGCAAACATCATTTTGGCAGAGCTTTGATACGATGGTGCTTTGTTCCAGTGCATTATTAAATACGGTGCATTTAGTACCTGGAGCCCAAGCATCAAACCCTCAGAATAACATCACATACAGTACTGCTATGAATGCTGGATGCAGTGATTAGACATTCTGAATGTTAATGTCTGCCAACAGAACATATCCACAGAGAGCTGTTGCTCGATCGATAGGCAGACAGATAATCAAAATAATTACATTGGGGTGAAATTATTGACCAAAGTATTGTTCTTGTACAGCCTGTGTGTACATGTACAGCACCTCGCGGGTTAAAGGGAATGATTCCTTCCCACCTAGTACTGTATGATACGTGTGTGTCACAGTTTCAGCTCCTGTACATTTACGGTACACAGTGAGTAAAAGGGGTTGATTCATTTCCTGAACCATCAACCTGCGGAAACTCTCGGCTCATTGGATATTCGAATCAGAGCAATAACTACATTGAGGCAGAGTCTTTACTCACTTGGGTTGTAATAGTCATAAAGTGTTGCGCTTGCGGGTTGTATTAATCCAATAGGAATAATTTGCTTTGCACCAAATACAAAACATTCTCTCTGTTCATTAACCTACAGGGGATACAATCATCAAGGTAGCTCAAGAAACAGTGACACGTAAAATGCACACATCATGATTGTATATAATCATTGCAGTAACATGATGTAATGTATTTGCTTCATGGGTTCTTTGCTTAAGAATTCATAGCAAGACATTGCCATTCAGTATTAGTTGGTTTATTAGCAATGGTATAACCATCAAACTACACGTTACAGTTCATCCACCAGGCTCACAACCACCTGCCTCATTGTGGATCTCCTGAACCCAACTGGTTGGCATTTTATTGAGTCTTGTGACCATGACATGACTGGTTAAGCCACTCCCAACTCAACATCTCTACAGCTCTTTTGTTGAGAACAAAATAAACATTAAATCAAGTGCCTCCTGATTATAAAGCGGGGGGGGGGGGGGGGGGGCGGGGCGGGGGAGCTGGACACTACAAACACTTTTCAATTGCCATTTCTTTTGCTCTTTTTTTTAGGGCACTAAAAACTCAAATTTTACAAGTGCCGCCTGGCTAAAAGGCGGTGGGGGGAACTAAACCCGGCAATTAAACCAATTAAACTTTACACAATAATAATCATATTAAAATTTGTTTGCCGGGGGAGATGATGCACTCCAGTCGCTCTGGCACTCAACTCTCGCGGAAGGCCGCCAGCGTACCGGTGAACACCGTGTGCTCCATCTCGAGGGACACCCTGGCTCTCAACAGCAAACCTGTGAGCATACTCACAGGTGCATACATTGCACATGGGCACAAGAGAAGGTCTTTCAGCCCCAAGCACCTTCTCCGCCATGCAATCAGATATTGGCTGATCTGTGTCTTAACCCCACTTACCCACCTTTTCTACACATCTTGTGATACCCTTAGCAACAAAAATGTATCCATCTGTCTTGAAAGTTCCAATTGTCCCTCACTATCACTGCCTTTTGGGGGATTGTGTTCCAGATTCTCGCTACCCTTTACCTGAAAATGTGCTTAGTGATTTCATTCCTGAAAAGACCAGCACTAAATTAAATATCAGGGGCTAGAAATTCCAGTGGTCCAACGCCTGTTTTCTCAGCGGTATTCCTCGTTTTGGGCGAGAACCTGGACGCCGAAAAATTCCCCAGCTGAGTTATGCCAGCGGTTTCGAAGTCTCATTGGGGAGCGGACCGCCGGTGTGCAGTGTCCACAGATCGCCATGGTGCGATTTTTGACTGAGTGGGGACCCATAGGTGAGTATATAAAAAAAACACCCTTGAGAATTAGCGGAGCTGGGCGCTAGGTAAGTAGTCTGCAAGAAAAAGGTATGTGATTGTTTTTTTTAATAAATATTTTAAAATCTATTGGGGTGATTTAATTCAAAAGTGTCTTGGGAATGATTTTTTTGGATTTTTTAGTGAGGATTTTTGAAAAATTATTTTCCCAACACACAGCCTCGGGGTAAACTTTGATAGATTTTTTAATTTTTCGCACATTTTCTTTTGGCACCCCCCAATCTACCCTAAATTGCAATTTTTCACTCAGATTGGCGGTGCAAGGCACAAGGTTTTCACTGGCTGGATTTAAAAAAACATTTCCGTTAAGTTTTTGATGGCGATAATTTTCCCAGCCTTAGCCTTTTTTTGGGTGGCAATCGGTCGTTGGTGGAATTTGGGGAAATTCTAGCCCAACATGTCACCTTGTTCTTGAATCCCTCGCCAGGGGAAATAGTTTCTGCCTTCCTACTCTATCTGTAACCTACTAAAGATATACATTTTAGTTTTGTTGCAAAAATAAGGAGTAATTCCATCAACATATTGTTCTATTCTGACCGGAGATTATTATACCGTGTAAGGCCGATTTTACCACAACCGCCAGCACTGTTACCTTTTTGTGAATGTTGTGGCCTTCAGTCACAGTGGTATTCTGGTGGTAACAAAAAATCTAAATCATCGATTACCGCACAATAATCAGATATAGAGCTATTTCCAGAATTTCTAGCTCGGTATAAACTGATAATGAATAAAACTTCACTGTGGTGCTGATCTCACTCATTTGTACTCTGGTTACAGAAGGGGTTTCCAATTCATTTCAGATAGCTACAATTATTCTCTCCATTCACAGGCTACCGAAGATAAAAGAGGGAAGTTTTTTTTTTCCATTGACTGTGCGTGTGTACAGGGCGAGAGACCTATCAGCAATTACGACTTTACCCCAACGTCTCAAGTGCAATAGCTTGACAAGACTCTATCTAGGCTCATACCACCAGATTATTGCCTTATACAGGGCTTGTGAAACTGAACCTGGAGAGAAGGGGTAAAAAGTTCTACAAATGATTTTCAAAATGAAACACAAACGGAATAGTGATCGCACTTTCCCATTTTTGAACTGATATGACTCGATGTACCTATCGGCAAGATTTTGTAATTGGGAAATAATTATACTTACAATTACTAAAATGTATGGTCAAATCCACCCTTTACAGATATAAACACGTTTCTTCAACAAAAGAAAACTACTGTGAATGCTGCAATCTGAAATAAGAACAGAAAATGCTGGAAATCTCATCGGGTCAGGCAGCATCTGTGGAGGGAAAAGCAGAGTTAATGTTTCGGGTCAATGAAATGTCATCAAAGGGTTGTCGACCGGAAACATTAACGTTGGTTTCTCTCCACAGATGCTTACAAATACCTATCTTGCTGTGTATTTTAATGCACTTATGTAAGGGTCTCTGTTTTAGTACTGATGATTCGCAGTCCACATTATCACAACGTTCCTTATATCAACAAAGGGAAATATTGGGGAAAAGATATTGCTTTAAATTCGCTGTTACACTGGGTCATGCTCATGCAAACCTACCTGTGAAACGGCAGTAACCCTGTCTATTCAGCTCAGATTGGGAGTTGGAAGCTTCTCAAGATCTACAACAGCCGAGACTGTGCGGAAACATTGGGGAGACCAAAATGGGCCAATGATCGAATTGCACGTTGTGAAGAATGTGCACCATCTCACCCCTGTTCATCAGCATGCCAAGGATATCAGGCCTCATTCCACATCATATTTTCTCTGTGTCTGTCCTCATTGGAATATAATTTGCATCTGACAACTAATTCTGTTTTGCAACTTAATCCATTTATTTTGTTCGACCAAGTCTTTGATACATGCATTGTCTCGAAGCAGTAGTCATGCATGGAAATACACACAATTATGCTGTTTCCCCCGTGTATAGAAGTAACCTTCATCGATCTTTTTGATCCAGAATGTGTAGAATACTGTGACACCTCGCTCGTGGTATTTATTGGCCTCAAGTCATGCATCTGTCCTTTTGACACATTATGGCTCGGTAAGTGTTATTGTGAAAATGATGCCTTGATAGGGACAGTTCTTACAAACATCCAGGTGGTCAATCGGTTTATCATCCGCGCATGTCACGAATCATCATGAGCTGATCGTTCCACTTCCTATCTCAAGACAATCTTGGCTGTGTCGTTTCACAATGTGGCGACAAAAAGAAGTCAACAGGCACGAATCATACATCCTGCATTTTCAGCAGATGCTAAATTCTACCCTGACCACATCAACCCTGAAAATATCATGGTAATTAACTACTTTAAGCATTTCATTATTGCAAGCCACATTACAAATTAAAACAGAGTTAAAAAAGAACAATCGTGTGAGATTAAATGAAATCCTAACCCTATGTTTATGTATATATATATATATAGATATGATTGACTCGGGTATCATTCACAATATAAACATTTAAAAGTTATTGAATATATGGGACCTCGAAATTAAAGAGCATTCAAAAGCATTGACTATAATCTCACTATGCTTACTTCTGTAAACTTCCCTCACCACGGGTTAACAGAACTGGTGATGGCTGAACACATTTATGAACAAAATATCCTAGGGACTGTCTTACATTTGCACAAGGAATTTGAAGAACATTTATCTTCAGAAACTACTATTTCCACCAAAGATATTTTTTCATTATAAAGTTGTTTCTTCTCATAAATATCACTTTGATCTGAAAACTTCCCTTACTCGCGAGAGCATTCTTGGTAAATTCAGGTCAGTTTCACCATGTCGATAACAGGGCCATGTTCATATATGAACAGCCCCAGTGTCTGTATCAAACAATGTCATCAATGAACTTGTGAGGCGTTATTATATTTAATATTATGAACTTGCTCCTGAATCAGACAAAAACATAACACACGTAATTGTAATACTCAAAGAAGATAGAATTGATTCAATATCATAAGAAACACACAGTGGATGTTTTAACAAGTTAATAATTCAGACCATTGCCCAATAAATCGCTTGCGAACATTGTCCTCGGGAGGAATGAAAGTCTTACCAGATCCAGATATGTATTTCTGGCAAAAATCCACTGAGAAGTGAGATGTCCACAATCGCTATTCCAGAGACTTTCTGATTCTTGTCACCATTAGGATTGTGCCTTTGTGAAATAGAACAACAAAGACCAAAACAATTCGTTACCAAACTGTATCAATTGGGGCTTAGTGCAATCAGAGTGCAGTTGGGTGTTGAGTACAAAGGGACAGCTAATGCAAAGTTTAAGTTTACACAAGGCAGAATGTGACTATTCTTAGTGCATTGACAGGACATTGTTTGATGAGCTATTTCAATGTTATTTGAATCCTTTAACCTGGGGACACAAGTCATGTCTTACCTACGCCACAGACATCGTATTGAGAAATTAATTGCAGTCTTATGATATGGCATCAGCGTTGCATTACATATATAGAAGGGAGGGAGGAAGGATAAAAGAGAAGAAGAAATGTTGGAAAGAAAGCAAGGAAGGACGAAAGAGGGAAAGTAAGAAAGAAAAGAGACAAAGACGGAAAGAAAGAAAGAAGAGAAAGAAAGGGGAGAAAGAAGCAAAGGAGGGAAAGAGTAAAATAAAGGTAGCAAGCAAAGAAAGAAATAATGAAGATCTGATCTTCAATTGTTGATGTAATATTGCAAAGTGAATTCTGAAAAAAGTGTAAAGCCTTTTCAGAAATGCAGCTTGTTCTATGGCCCAAAGAATTAATGTGTGCCCTGTTCCCTTTTCACAAAATGTTTTCTTTGGAAGAGGTTTGTGACACTGACCACAGGCGACATCATAATAAATGGTAACAGCTTGAACAGCAGCCGGAACCTCTCTCCTTCTCTGGATTTAGGATCGAACCAGCCGATTTCTCTGCGAGGTTGGACCACTGCTAATGGCTCGTCATAATCTTCAAAGTTGGAGTAATCCGGGCGTTCTGTGAGAATGGAAACACTTATTGTCATTCTATTCATTCAACATGCATCTGTCGGTAACCGACTCTTCTTGTTCACTGGGGGAATTTACAATCAGAGAGGAATGACACTGCCCATACTATCAGCTTTCGAAATTCCACTCTCTATGCATCTTTTTTGTAGCATGCGAAAAGTTCATGTAAATGTTTGGATATTTGATTATTTTGTGAGTTTAAAACTGTGTATGTAGATTTGGACTAATGAAGTCATGCTTTCACACAGACCGACATGTAATCATGAACACTCACCTCTCCGCTAAACATTGTTGCACATTTAAATATCCAATTTTAAATAAAAATTATATCATGTTATTGTTAGTCAATTGATAATCTTCCAAAATGCATTTGAGGCCAATGGCCATCGCCTCTTCTGCACCTTAATAGAGTTAATCAACAGGTTACTTAATAGAGATATTCAAGATGTTGAGAGGTTTTGATAGAGTCCATGGAGAAAAAAAGCCATCCTCTCTGCCCTGCGGGTCCTTAATAGAGTTTATCACATCATCACGTAATTTTCCATACAAATTTTGGCAAAGTAGTAAATATTGTTGTTGATAGTTGTAGATTTCCGGATGACATAGATAGAATGATGAAATGGGCAGAAGAGTGACAGATGAATTTCAATGCGGAGGAGTTTGACATGATGCACTTTGGGAGGACTAATGTGGAAAGGCAGTAAGATCTGAATGGCATGATTTTGTAAAGTGTCGGTGAGCAGAGATACTTTGTTTCAATGTACAGGAATCATTACATGTGCCAGGGCAATCTGATATGGTGTTGTAAAAAGCATATGGGTTACTTGGGTGTATTAATAGCGGCATAGAATATAAAAGCCAACGGAACATGCTCGAAGATTATCAATCACCAGTTAGCCCTCAGCTAGAATATTGTAGAAAATCTTGACACCACACTTCAAGAAAGATGTAAAGGCGTGAGAAAGGGTACAGGTGAGGTTTACCAGATTATTGCCAGGGATAAGGGAAGATGAACAGGTTACGTAATAGAGATATTCAAGAGGTTGAGAGGTTTTGATAGAGTCCTTGGAGAAAAAAGCATCCTGCGGGTGAATAACCTGACGCCTTAAATTTAAAATCATTCATGAAAATCTAGAGAGAAGATGGAGAGATATTTTCACTCAACGATTTGTCTAAATATGAAACGATCTAACTGAAAACGTGCTGGATGTTGCCTCCATCGATAATTTTAATAGGGAGTTGGACAGCTACTTGAGAATCAGGAATTTACAGGGTTACGGACAAGAGGTGGGAGTGTGGATTAAGCAGAACTGCTCCTTTAAAGAGTCATACATTTCTTTTATTCTATGAAAAGGCGGTGTCAAATGATACTTACCCACATATCCAACCTTGCCTTTGATTGTAATTTCAAGTTTGCAATAATCACAAATGCTCGTGGTTTCTGTTGTGTATCTGTAAAGCATGCACTCGCATATTCCACCACCAGGGAGCGCATCCCCTGAAGTCCCAGGGGATCCCAGCATCCCTTGGGAGCACTGTATATAAGCCGGCCCCTAAGGCCTGTTCCTCACAATGGAGTGTCTTAATAAAAACAGAGGTCATTGATACTTTAACCTCCCTGTGTGCAGTTTCATCTGTGTTAGAAACACAGTAACTGGTGACAAGTATACGAATCCAACACAAAGATGCAGCAAACTATGAGCATCCTGGAGAAGTTCTCGGAGGGTGAGTACTGGGAAGCCTATGTTGAACGGCTAGACCAGTATTTTGTAGCCAACGAGCTGGACGGAGAAGGAAGCGCTGCAAAAAGGAGAGCGGTCCTCCTCACGGTCTGTGGGGCACCGACCTACAGCCTCATGAAGAATCTTCTGGCTCCAGTGAAACTCACAGATAAGTCATATGAGGAGCTGTGTACACTGGTTCGGGAGCATCTAAACCCAAGGGAGAGTGTGCTGATGGCGATTTAGCTGTTCTACACGTGCCAGCTATCTGAAGGTCAGGAAGTGGCGAGCTACGTCGCCGAGCTAAGGCGACTTGCAGGGCAATGTGAGTTTGATGGCTACCTGGAGCAGATGCTCGGAGATATTTTTGTACTGGGCATTGGCCACGAGACCATCCTACCAACATTTTTAACTGTAGAGACACCGACCCTCAGTAAGACCATTGAGATAGCAAGGTGTTTGTGTTCACCAGTGATAACACCAAACAAATCTCTCAGCACAGAAGTGCTAGCATTGTTCATAAAATAACTGGAACTGTGTTTGCGACCAGAAATGTACAGGGCAGAAAGCACGAGTCTGCAACTCCCAGCAGGCCTCAGGTGACCCAGATGACTCAGAGTCCCAACAAAGGATGAATGCAAGGCAATTCACACCTTGTTGGTGTTGTTGAGGCTTCCATTCAGCCTATTCATGCCACTTCAAAGGTTATGTTTGCAAGAGCTGTGGAACAATGGGGCACCTCCAACGAGCTTGCAAATGAGCTGCAAGCTCTGCAAAACCTGCTAACCACCACGTGGCAGAGGAAGATCAGTTCATGGTGGATCAAAGCAATTTCGAGCCTTGGAGAGAGGAGACAGATGCTGAAGTATATGGGGTGCACATATTTTCGACAAAATGTCCAGCTACAATGCTGAATGTAAAATTGAATGGCTTACCCGTAGCCATGGAAGTGGAGACTGGTGCTAGCCAATCCATCATGTGTAAAAAGATGTTTGAGAGACTGTCGTGCAACAAGGCACTCAGATCAGCCCTGAGCCCCATCCACTCAAAACTGAGAATTTAGACCAAAGAGCTCATCACTGTCCTGGGCAGCGCCATGGTCAAGATCACCTACGAGTGCACGGTGCACGAACTGCCACATTGGATTGTCCCGGGCGATGACCCCATACTGCTTGGGAGGAGCTGGCTGGGTAACATCCACTGGAACTGAGATGACATCCGAGCGCTATCACATGTCGATGAGGCCTCGTACCCAGGTTGTTAACAAATTCAAATTTCCTTCCCTTTTTGAGACAGGCATTGGAAACTTTTCCAGGGCGAAGGTGCGGATCCACTTGTTCCCAGAGGCATGACCCATTCACCACAAGGCATGAGCGTTACCTCACATGATGAGGGAGAGAGTGGAAATCAAGCTGGACAGGCTGCAACGTGAGGGCATCATCTCCCCAGTGGAATTCAGTGAGTGGGCCAGCCCGATTGTTCCAGTACTCAAAAGTGATGGCATGGTCAGGATTTGCAGCGATTATAAAATAACTATGAATCGTTTCTCGCTACAGGACGAATACCCGCTACCTAAGGCAGATGACCTATTTGAGACGCTGGCAGGAGACAAGATGTTCACCAAGCTTGACCTGACTTCGGTCTACATGACGCAAGAGCTGGAGGAGTCTTCGAAGGACCTCACCTGCATCAACATGCACATGGGTCTGTTCATCTACAACAGATGCCCGTTTGGAATTCGGTCGGCTGCAGCGATCTGCCGGAGAAACATGGAGAGCCTACTCAAGTCAGAACCACGCACGGTAGTTTATAAGGACGACATATTGGTCATGGGTCGGGACACCGTTGAGCACCTACAAAACCCAGAGGAGGTCCTCCAGCGACTGGATCGCATAGGGCTGCGGCTGAAGAGGTCAAAATGCGTCTTCATGGCAACAGAAGTGGAACTTTTGGTGAGAAAGATTGCGGTGGACGGCAATCGAACCACAGATGCCAAGACAGAGGTTATCAGGAACGCGCCCAGGCCACAGAATGTCACAGAGCTGCTTTCGTTCCTGAGACTCCACAACTATTTTGGTAACTTACTACCGGGTTGAAGCACCCTCTTAGAGCCCCTACATGTGTTATTGCGAAAAGGTGAGAACTGGGTATGGGGACAAAAACCAAGTAATTGCTTTTGAGAAAGCCAGAAACATTTTATGCTCCAACAAGCTGCTTGGATTGTATAACCCGTGTAAAAGACTTAGCATGTGATGCGTCGTCGTACGGAGTCGGGTGTGTATTACAACAAGCTGACGTTGCAGGGAAATTGCAAACTGTCGCTTATGCCTCCAGGAGCTTGTCTAAGGCCGAGAGGGCCTACAGCATGATTGAGAAAGGCATTAGCATGTGTGTTCAGAGTAAAGAAAATGCATCAGTACCTGTTTGGCCTCCAATTTGAACTAGAAACTGATCGCAAGCCCCTCATATCCCTGTTCGCTGAAAACAAGGGGATAAATACTAATGCCTCAGCCCGCATACAAAGGTGGGCACTCACGCTATCAGCACATAACTATACCATCTGCCACAGGCCAGGCAACGAGAACTGTGCGGATGCTCTCAGTCGGTTACATTTCCCACCATGGGGGTGGAAATGGAGCAGCCCGCAGACTTGTTGATGGTCATGGAAGCATTTGAAAATGATAAATCACCTGTCATGGCCCGCCAGATTAGGACTTGGACCAGCCAAGATCCTCTGCTGTCTCTAGTAAAAAACTGTTTTCTGCATGGGAGCTGGGCCAGCATCCCCGTTGAAATGGAAGAGTTAATCAAGCCATTCCAGCAGCGAAAGGACGAGCTGTCCATTCAGGAATGTTGTGGGGTAACTGCGTAGTGCTACCAAAAAGGGCAGGGAGACGTTCATCTCGGATCTCCACAGCACACACTCGGGTATAGTAATGATGAAAGCGATAGCCAGATCCCACATGTGTTGGCCCGGTATCGACTCTGACTTAGAGTCCTGTGTATGGCAGTGCCGCATGTGTGCTCAGTTGAGCAATGCGCCCAGAGAGGCACCACTAAGTTTGTGGTCCTGGCCCTCCAGACCATGGTCGTGGATCTATGTCGACTATGCGGGCCCGTTTCTCGGTAAAATGTTTCTGGTGGTGGTGAATGCTTTTTCAAATGGATTGAAGTCAAATAATGTCTGGAAGCAACACCACCACCACCATTGAAAGCCTGAGGGCCATATTTCCACCCATGGCCTGACTGACATACTGGTCAGTAACAACAGGCCATGTTTCACCTGTGCCGAATTTAAAGAATTCATGACCCGCAATGGGATCAAACATGTCACCTCGGCCCCGTTTACACCAGCCTCCAATGGGCAGGCAGAGCGGGCAGTACAACAATCAAACAGAGCCTGAAACGAGTCAAAGAAGGCTCACTCCAACCCGCCTATCCCAAGTACTGCTCAGCTACCGCACGAGACCACACTCACTCACAGGGATGCCCCCGGCTGAGCTACTCATGAAAAGGACACTTAAAACCAGACTCTTGCTGGTCCACCCCAACCTGCATGATCAGCTAAAGAGCAGGCAGCAGCAACAAAAAGTAAACGATGGTTGCGCCACTGTGTCACGGGAAATTGATCTGAATAACCCTGTGTATGTGCTAAACTATGGACATGGTCTCTAGTGGATCGTGGGCACGGTGATAACTAAAGAAGGGAGTAGGATGTTGTATTCAAACTAGACAATGGACAAATTTGCAGAAAGCACCTGGACCAAACGAGACTGTGGTTTACAGGCTGCCCTGAACAACACACAGCAGACACCACCTTTTTCAAGCCCACAACACACTCCCAAAGGATCAACGACACCAAACCGGACCAGGAAATTGAACCCATCATGCCCAACAGCCCAGCAAGGCCAGGCTCACCCAGCAGCCCTGCAGGGCCAACAACACGCCAGCCCAACGAAGGCACAGCCAAGACACCAGAGCAGACATTTGTTCCGAGGCGGTCCACCAGGGAAATAAAGGCTCCCGGCCACCTCACATTGTAAAAATAGTTTTCACTTTGACTTTGGCGGGGGAGTGATGTTGTGTTTCTGTAAAGCATGCACTCCCATTTTCCGCCACCAGGGAGCACATCCCCTGAAGTCCCAAGGGATCCCAGCAGGTTGAGGGAATTGGAGGATAGAGAGGGGGAGAGAGTGAATTGGAGGGAAAGGGAATTGGAGGGTGAGGGCGAAGAGATGGATACAGAGGGACTCAGAGGGGGACAAAGGATTTCGAAGTTGGAGGGATAGTGAGAGATGGGGATGCAGAGGGGTATAGAGGGAATCTGAGAAGGTGAGAGGGGGCAGATGGACTCGGAGCGAGATAGATGGAATTGGAGGGAGAGTTAATCACAGGGGGAGAGAGGGGGGAGAGGGAATGAATTGTGACAGAATGGGGAGAGGGACTCCGAAGGAGAGGGAATCAGAGGGCGAGAAACTCGGAGGGAAAGTGAATTGGAGTGAGAGGGAACCGGAGGACAGAGGTGGGGGGAGTGAATTGGAGGGAGAGATAATCAGGGAGAGAGGGAATCAGAGGGAGAAGGGGAGAGATGGAATGGGAGGGAGATGTGAAGTATGAAAGGGAATCGGATGGAGGGGGGAGAGAGTCTATCGGTGTACGCGGGAATCGGGCTTGGTAGAGAGAGAATTGGAGGCTGAGAGAGGTAATCGGACGGGGAGAGAGAGAATCGGCAGGACAAAGAGGCATTCGGAGGGGGAGAGAGAGAATGGGATGGAAAGACAGGGAATCAGAGGGAGGTGGAAACATAGGGATGAGAAGGCGAGAAGGTTTAATGAGTATGGAGAACACAATGTGCATTGCGCAAGGTGATCCTGGGCTAAAGAGAGAAGGGATTGGGAGCGAGAACGTGATCCAGGTGGTCTTACGGTTCACATAATTCCAACCACATGCAGCTTACACCCACGCCAGAGAAACATAGAAACATTGAAAATCGGTGCAGAAGTAGACCATTCGGCCCTTCGAGCCTGCACCACCATCCAACATCATCATGGCTGATCATTCAACTTTAGTACCCCAGTCCTGCTTTCTTTCCATACCCCTTGATCCCTTTAGCCGTAAGGGCCACTTTTGAATATAACTAATGAACTGGCCTCAACAACTTTCTGTGGTAGAGAATTCCAAAGGTCACTATTCTCTGAGTGAAGTAGTTTCTCCTCATCTCGGTCCTAAATGGTTTACCCCTTAACCTTAGTCTGTGACCCCTGGTTCTGGACTTCCACAACATCCGGAACATTCTCCGTGCAGCTAAACTGCCCAATCCCATCAGAATTTTATATATTTCCATGAGATCCCCTCTCATTCTTCTAAATTCCATTAAATATAGGCCCGTTCGATCTCGTCTTTCTTCATATGTCAGTCCTGCCTTCCCGGAAATCATTATGGTGAACCTATGCTGCACTCCCTCAAAAGCAAAAATTTCCTTTCTCAGATTAGGAGATCAAAACTGCACACAGTATTCAAGGTGTGATCTCACCAAGGCCTTGTACAGCTGCAGCAATACCTTCCTGCTCCTATACTCAAATCCTCTAGCAATGAAGACCACGATGCAATTTGCCTTCTTCACTGCCTGCTGTACCTGCATGCCAACTTTCAATGACTGTTGTACCATGACACGCAGGTCTCGTTGCACCACCAATTTTCTCAATCTGTCACCATTCAGATAATATTCTGCCTTCCTGTTTTTGACTCCAAGGTGGATAACCTCACATTTATCTACATTATACTGCATCTGCCATGCAGTTGCCCACATACCTTCCCTGTCCAAGTCATCCTGCAGCCTCTTAGCATCCTCCTCACAGCTCACACTGCCACAGAGCTTAGTGTCATCAGCAAACTTGGAGATATTGCATTCAATTCCTTTGTCTAAATCATTAATATATCTTGTATATAGCCAGGGTTCCAGCACTGAATCTTGTGGTACCCGACTAGTCACTGCCTGCCATTCTGAAAAGGACCCATTTATTCCTACTCTTTGCTTCCTGTCTGCCAAGCAGTTCTCTAGCCACGTCAATGCATTACCCCAGGTAGCATGTGCTTTAATTTTGAAAAATGATTATCTGGGGCCTTAACAAAAGCCTTTTGAATGTCCAAATACACCACACCCACTGGTTCTCCCTTGTCCAATCTACTAGATACATCCTCAAAAAATTCTCGAAGCTTTGTCAAGCATGATTGCCCTTTCATAAATCCAGGCTGAAAATTGGACCGATCCTGTCATTGCTTTCCAAATGTGCTGCTATTACATCTTTAATAATTGATTCGAACATTTTCCCCACTACCGATGTCAGACTAATCAGTCTATAATTCGCAGTTTTCCCTCATCCTCCTTTTATAAAAAATAGGGTTTCATTAGCTACCCTCCACTCCATTGGGACTAATCCAGAGTCTGTACAATGTTGGAAAAGGACCACCAATGCATCCATTATTTCTAGGGCCACTTCCTGAAATAGTCTTGGTTGCAGACTATCAGGCCCTGGGGATTTATCGGCCTTCAGTCTCATCAATTTCCCTAACACAATTTCCTGACTAATAAGGATTTCCTTCAGTTCCTCCTTCTCGCTAGGCCCTCCGTATTTCCAGAAGTTTATTTTTGTCTTCCTTAGTGAAGACAGAACCGAAGTATTTGTTCAATTGGTCTACAATTTTTTTGTTCCCCATTCTAAATTCACCTGATTCTGAATGCAAGGGATCTACATTTGTCTTCGCGAACCCTTTTCTCTTCACATATCTATTGGAAAATTTTCAGACAGTTTTTATTTTCCCTGCAAGCTTACTCTCATATTCTATTTCCCCCTCCTAATTAAACCCTTTGTCATCCTCTGCTGAATTATAAATTTCTCCCAGTCTTCAGGTTTGTTGCTTTTTCTGGCAATTTATATGCCTTTTCCTTGGATTTAACACTCTCCCTAATTTCACTTGTTAGCCACGGTTGAGCCACATACCCCATTTTATTTTAGTGCCAGACAGGGATGTACAATTGTTGAAGTTCATCCATGTGACCTTTAAATGTCTGCCATTGCCTCTCCACAGTCGAACTTTAAGTAACATTCGCCAGTCTATCCTGGCCAATTCACGTCTCATACCATCGAAGTTACCTTTCTTTAAGTTCAGGATGATAGTCTCTGAATTAACTGTGTCACTCTCCATCTTAATGAAGAATTCTACCATAGTATGGTCACTCTTCCCCAAGGGGCCTCGCACAAAAAGATTGCTAATTAATCATCTCTCGTTACACAACACCCAGTCTAGGATGGCCAGCTCTCAAGTTGGGTCCTCGACGTATTGGTCTAGAAAACCATCCCTTATACACTCCAGGAAATCCTTCTCCAACTTATTGTTCTTCCAGTTTGGTTAGCCTAATCTATATGTAGATTAATGTCACCCATGATAACTGCTATACCTTTATTGCATGCATCCCTAATTTTTTGTTTGATGCTGTCCCCAACCTCACTACTGCTGTTTGGTGGTCTGTACACAACTCCCACTAGCGTTTTCTGCCCTTTGGGTGTTCCGCAGCTGTACCCACACAGGGTCCACATCTAACAAGCTAATGTCCTTCCTGACTATTGTGTCAATCTCCTCTTTAACCAGCAATGCTACACCACCTCATTTTTCTTTCTGTCTATCCTTCCTGACTATTGAATACCCCTCGCTGTTGACTCCCATCTTTGGTCACCCTGGAGCCATGTCTCCATAATTCCAATTACATCATATCCGCTAACAGATATCTGCGCAGTTAGTTCAGCCAAATTTTACGAATGCTCTTCGCATTGAGGCTCATAGCCTTCAGGCTTGATTTTTTTTTTAAACACACTTTGTCCTTTTAGAATTATGTTGTAATGTGGCCCTTTTTGATTTTTGCCTTTAATTTCTCTGCCCTCCATTTTCCTTATCTCCTTTTTACCTTTTGGTTCTGTCCCCATTTTACGCATCTCTGTCTCCCTGCATAGATTCCCATCACCCTTCCATATTAGTTTAAACCCTCCACAACAACACTAGCAAACACTCCCCCTCGGTCATCAGTTCCTGTCCTGCCCAAGTGCACAACGTCCTTTTTGTACTGGTCCCACCTCCCCCTGAACCGGTTTAAATGTCCCCGGAATTTGATTCCCTCCCTCTTGCACCATTGCTCAAGCCACGTATTCTTCTTAACTATCCTGCTAGATCTATTCTGTCTAGCACGTGGCACTGGTAATTATCCTGAGATTACTATGTTTGAGGACCTACTTTTTAATTTAACTCCTCTGTCCTTAAATTGAGCTTGTAGGACCTCATCCCATTTTTTACCGATATCGTTGGTACCCATATGCACCATTACAACTGACTGTTTACCCTCCCCCTCCAGAATGCCCTGCAGCCGCTCCAAGATATCCTTGCCTCTTGCACCAGGGAGGCAACATACCTTCCTGGACTCTCGATTGCGGCCGCAGAAACGCCTATCTATTGCCCTTACGATAGAATCACCTACTATGATGTGATTGGGATTACGGAGACGTGGCTCCAGGATGATCAGGGCTGGGAACTCAACATTCAGGGGTATTCAACATTCAGGAAGGATAGAATAAAAGGAAAAGGAGGTGGGGTAGCATTGCTGGTTAAAGAGGAGATTAATGCAATAGTTAGGAAAGACATTAGCTTGGATGATGTGGAATCTATATGGGTAGAGCTGCAGAACACCAAAGGGCAAAAAACGTTAGTAGGAGTTGTGTACAGACCTCCAAACAGTAATAGGGATGTTGGGGAGGGCATCAAACAGGAAATTAGGGGTGCATGCAATAAAGGTGTAGCAGTTATAATGGGTGACTTTAATATGCACATAGATTGGGCTAGCCAAACTGGAAGCAATACGGTGGAGGAGGATTTCCTGGAGTGCATAAGGGATGGTTTTCTAGACCAATATGTTGAGGAACCAACTAGGGGGGAGGCCATCTTAGACTGGGTGTTGTGTAATGAGAGAGGATTAATTAGCAATCTCATTGTGCGAGGCCCCTTGGGGAAGAGTGACCATAATATGGTGGAATTCTGCATTAGGATGGAGAATGAAACAGTAATTTCAGAGACCATGGTCCAGAACTTAAAGAAGGGTAACTTTGAAGGTATGAGGCGTGAATTGGCTAGGATAGATTGGCAAATGATACTTAGGGGGTTGACTGTGGATGGGCAATGGCAGACATTTAGAGACCGCATGGATGAAGTACAACAATTGTACATTCCTGTCTGGCGTAAAAATAAAAAGGGGAAGGTGGCTCAACCGTGGCTATCTAGGGAAATCAGGGATAGTATTAAAGCCAAGGAAGTGGCATACAAATTGGCCAGAAATAGCAGCGAACCTGGGGACTGGGAGAAATTTAGAACTCAGCAGAGGAGGACAAAGGGTTTGATTAGGACAGGGAAAATGGAGTACGAGAAGAAGCTTGCAGGGAACATTAAGGCGGATTGCAAAAGTTTCTATAGGTATGTAAAGAGAAAAAGGTTGGTGAAGACAAACGTAGGTCCCCTGCAGTCAGAATCAGGGGAAGTCATAACGGGGAACAAAGAAATGGCGGATCAATTGAACAAGTACTTTGGTTCGGTATTCACTAAGGAGGATACAAACAACCTTCCGGATATAAAAGGGGTCAGAGGGTCTAGTAAGGAAGAGGAACTGAGGGAAATCTTTATTAGTCGGGAAATTGTGTTGGGGAAATTGATGGGATTGAAGGCAGATAAATCCCCAGGGCCTGATGGCCTGCATCCTAGAGTACTTAAGGAGGTGGCCTTGGAAATAGCGGATGCATTGACAGTCATTTTCCAACATTCCATTGACTCTGGATCAGTTCCTATGGAGTGGAGGGTAGCCAATGTAACCCCACTTTTTAAAAAAGGAGGGAGAGAGAAAACAGGGAATTATAGACCGGTCAGCCTGACCTCAGTAGTGGGTAAAATGATGGAATCAATTATTAAGGATGTCATAGCAGTGCATCTGGAAAATGGTGACATGATAGGTCCAAGTCAGCATGGATTTGTGAAAGGGAAATCATGCTTGACAAATCTTCTGGAATTTTTTGAGGATGTTTCCAGTAAAGTGGACAAAGGAGAACCAGTTGATGTGGTATATTTGGACTTTCAGAAGGCTTTCGACAAGGTCCCACACAAGAGATTAATGTGCAAAGTTAAAGCACATGGGATTGGGGGTAGTGTGCTGACGTGGATTGAGAACTGGTTGTCAGACAGGAAGCAAAGAGTAGGAGTAAACGGGTACTTTTCAGAATGGCAGGCAGTGACTAGTGGAGTGCCGCAAGGTTCTGTGCTGGGGCCCCAGCTGTTTACATTGTACATTAATGATTTAGACGAGGGGATTAAATGCAGTATCTCCAAATTTGCGGATGATACTAAGTTGGGTGGCAGTGTGAGCTGCGAGGAGGATGCTATTAGGCTGCAGAGTGACTTGGATAGGTTAGGTGAGTGGGCAAATGCATGGCAGATGAAGTTTAATGTGGATAAATGTGAGGTTATCCACTTTGGTGGTAAAAACAGAGAGACAGACTATTATCTGAATGGTGACAGATTAGGAAAAGGGAAGGTGCAACGAGACCTGGGTGTCATGGTACATCAGTCATTGAAGGTTGGCATGCAGGTACAGCAGGCGGTTAAGAAAGCAAATGGCATGTTGGCCTTCATAGCGAGGGGATTTGAATACAGGGGCAGGGAGGTGTTGCTACAGTTGTACAGGGCCTTGGTGAGGCCACACCTGGAGTATTGTGTACAGTTTTGGTCTCCTAACTTGAGGAAGGACATTCTTGCTATTGAGGGAGTGCAGCGAAGGTTCACCAGACTGATTCCCGGGATGGCGGGACTGACCTATCAAGAAAGATTGGATCAATTGGGCTTGTATTCACTGGAGTTCAGAAGAATGAGAGGGGACCTCATAGAAACGTTTAAAATTCTGACGGGTTTAGACAGGTTAGATGCAGAAAGAATGTTCCCAATGTTGGGGAAGTCCAGAACCAGGGGTCACAGTCTGAGGATAAGGGGTAAGCCATTTAGGACCGAGATGAGGAGAAACTTCTTCACCCAGAGAGTGGTGAACCTGTGGAATTCTCTACCACAGAAAGTAGTTGAGGCCAATTCACTAAATATATTCAAAAGGGAGTTAGATGAAGTCCTTACTACTCGGGGGATCAAGGGTTATGGCGAGAAAGCAGGAAGGGGGTACTGAAGTTTCATGTTCAGCCATGAACTCATTGAATGGCGGTGCAGGCTAGAAGGGCTGAATGGCCTGCTCCTGCACCTATTTTCTATGTTTCTATGTTTCTACTATAGCTCTCCCACTCTTTTTCCTGCCCTCATGTGCAGCACAACCACCCATGATGCCATTGTTATGCCTTGGATAATGAGTCAGACTAGATACTGCAAGCTCAAATCAGTGTGACCGTAGTCCTTTATTATAGACCTCAGAGTACCTCTCCAGCCTGTGAGGCCTCCTTATAAATAGGTGCTCCCAAGGCATTTTGGGATCCCGTGGATAAGCCCTCTGATGGTTAGACATGGTAATTATATATTTACAAAAATAACAACACTCCACTCTAAAGTCAATCGTGTAACTATTTACAATATGAGTCCATCTGGGCCCTTCATTTACCTGGTTGATCATCTCGGTGCAAATGCTGGTGTTGGTGAGTCGTTTGTTGGGCCTTCGCTGGGCTGCTGTGCAGTTGACCTTGCTGGACTGCTGGGAGTTGTGAGACTTACTGGGCTGCTGCGGGTGAAGGGTTCTACTTCTTGGTCAGCCGCTGGGTCGGTTGCCACTTGTGTGTGTGTTGGAGGGTTGAAAAAGGTAGAGTCTATTGTGGGTTGTTCTGGATAGTCAGTAAATCTGAGTTTGGTTTGGTCCAAGTGTTTTCTGCAGGTGAGTCCATTTGCGAGTTTCACCACAAACACCCTACTCCCCTCTTTGGTGAAAACAGTGCCACCAATCCACTTGGGGCCTTGTCCATATTTCAACAGAAATACAGGATAATTTACTTCAATTTTACGTGACACATTTGCGCGATCATATGTATTCTATTGAAGCCGCCTGCTCTCTACCTGTTTGTGTAGATCAGGGTGGATTAACGAGAGGCTTGTCTTAAGTACTCTTTTCATGAGCAGTTTAGCGGGAGGGACCCCGGTGAGAGAATGGGGTTTTGTGCGGTAACTAAGCAGGACATGGGATAAGCATGTGCAGTGAACCTTCAGTTACCATTTTGAAGCTCTGCTTGATTGTTTGAACTGCTCGTTCTGCCTGACCATTGGACGCTGCCTTAAACGGGGCAGAAGTGATACGTTTGACCCCATTGAGGGTCATGATTCCTTGAATTCGGCACTGGTAAAGCGCGGCCCATTGTCAGTTAGTAGGACATCTGGCAGACAGTGCGTGACAAACATGGCCCATAGGCTTTCTATGGTGGCAGTGGACGTGCTTGCCGCCATTATCACACATTCAATCCACTTGGAGTATGCATCTGCGACAACTAAAAACATTTTTCCCAAGAATGGGCCTACATGGTCGACATGAATGCTGGACCACGGATTGGAGGGACAAGACCATAAACTTAGTGGCACTTCTCTGGGTGCATTACTTAACTGTAAATATGTATTACATTTGTGCACACAGGAATCTAATTCTGCATCGATACTGGGCCACCACACATGGGATCTGGCTATCGCTTTCATCATTACAATGCCTGGGTGGATACTGTATAGATCCGTAATGAAAGTGTCCCTGCACAACTTTTTTGGCACAACTAGCCAATTACCCAATAGGAGGCAGACTGCCTGTAAAGACATTTCATCATTGCGCCGCTGGTACGGCTTTATTTCTTCCTGCATCTCTAATGGGACACGAGACCAACTCCTGTGGAGCACACAGTGTTTTACTAAGGACAGTAAAGGCTGCTGGCTCGTCCATTTTCTAAATTGTCGGGCGGTGATAGGGGATTGCTCACTCGCGAATGCTTCCATTACCATAACTAACTCTACCGGTGGTTGTCACTGGTAGCCTACTGAGAGCATCGGCACAGTTTTCTGTGCCTGGCTGGTGGCACATGTCATAGTTGTATGCGGACAACGTGAGCAACCATCTCTGGATGCGGGCTGATGCATTCGTATTGATCCTCTTATTTTCAGAAAAGAGGGATATAAACGACTTATTGTCAGTTTCCAATTCAAATTTAAGCCCGAACAGATATTGATGCATTTTCTTTACCCCATAAACACATGCTAATGCTTATTTTTCGATCATACTGCAGGCTCTCTTGACCTTAGACAGACTCCTAGATGCTTAAGCAACCAGTAGCAATTTCCCAAATTCATTAGCTCGTGGCAATTACAAAGCCGATGCATCACATGCTGGTACCAAACGTTTACATGGATCGTACTACACTAGCAACTTATTTGAACCTAACAGTTTCCTAGCTTTGTCAAAGGCATTTTCTTCGCTTTTACCCAATATCATTTCATCTCCTTTATGCAGTAAAGAGTGCAGGGGTTCTAACAATGTGGTAAGACCCGGTAAGTAGTTACCAAAATAGTTCATGAGTCCTAGAAACTACAGCAGCTCCGTCACATTCAGTGTTCTTGGTGCGATTTTGAATGCCTCCATCTTTGAATCGGTGGACCTGATGCTGTCTGCCGCGATTCTTCACAGCAGGAACTCCACTTCAGGTGCCCGGAAAATGCACTTCAAGCATTTTAGCCTGAGCCCCACACGATTAAGCTGACTAAGAACCTCCTCCAGGTTCTGCAGCTGCTCGACGGTGTCCCGACCTGCAGGAAGATATCGTCCTGGAAGATGATGGTGCACGGGACTGTCTTCAGCAAGCTTTACATGTTCCTCTGGAGTATCGCCGCAGCCGATCAAATCCCAAACAGGCATCTGTTGTAAACGAAAAGACATTTGTGCGTGTTGATGCAGCGAAGGCCTTTCGAAGATTCCTCCAGCTCCTGCTTCATGTAGGCCGAGGTCAAATCCAGCTTCGTGAATGTTTTCCCTCCCGCCAGCTTCACAAATAAGTCATCTGCCTTTGGTAGCGGGTATTGATCCTGCAGTGAGAAACGATTGATAGTTACTTTGTAATCACCACAGATTCTGATGGTTCGATCTCCCTTGAGGACTGGAACAATCAGTCTGGCCCACTCATTGAATTCGATCTGCGAAATGATGCCCTCTTGTTGCAGCCTGCCCAGCTCGATCTCCACCCTCTCTGATCATGTAAGGTCCTGCTCTCACCTTGTGCTGGAGGGGATGCACCCCTGGAATCAAATGGATTTGCACTTTTGCTCTTTGGATCTTCCTGATGCCTGGTTCGAACTTGCTTGGGACCTGGGTACATGAGCAGTTTTCGACGGACGAAAGTACTTTGACATCATCCCTGTTCCAGCGTATCATTCCCAGCCAGCTCCTGCCGAACAGCGTGGGGCCATCGCCCGGTACCACAGGGTGGTAAATCGTGTACTGCTCCATCGTAGGAGACCTTTAAGGTAAAACTGCCAATTACATGAATCAGTTCCTTTGTGTATGTTCTGAGTTTTGTACGAATGGGAGTCAGGACTGGCTTGAAGCCTTGTGGTACCACAACTTATTGAAAGTCTTTTTAATCATATGGACTGGCTTGCACCCATGACCAGCTCCATGGACACCGGGAGTCCATTTAATTCAATCTTCAGTTTTATCAGGTGAGACTTTTTGGTAAATGTGTGCACGCCATATACTTCTGCCTCCTCGGCCTGAGGCTCTGGTTCGTCATGATCCAACGTGGATATGTCCTACTCCACAACATGGTGGTTTGCAGGATTAGCAGGGTTTTTAGTTTGCCTGCACAAAAGTTGGAGCTGTCCCATTGTTCCACAGCCCTTGCAAATGAGTCCTTTGAAGCAGCGTGAATAGAATCGATGATCACCACTGCAGAACCAACAAGGTGTTAATTGCCTTGTATTCACCACCCTTGATGGTGATCTCTGAGCCATCTGCAGATGTGCAGCCACAGGCGTGCAAGTCCTGGCATATATATTCCAATTTGAAAACAAAGTTACTTTGTTCACAGTATTTGCAGCAGCACTAGTGTGCTGGGAAATTTGTTTGGTACTGTCACTGGTGGTGATAAATGCCTGGGCTAATGCCATGGCTTTACTCAAGGATCTCTACCGTCAAAAGTTTGTGAAGTGTTTCTTCATGGCCAATGCCAAATACAAACAAGTCCCTGAGCATATGGTCCAAGTGCCCTGCAAATTCGAAATGGCCTGCAAGGCGCCTTAGCTCAGTGACGTAGCTCGCCACTTCCCAGCCTTCAGCGCTCTTGTTGGTGTAGTACCAATACCTTGCCATCAGAACGCTTTCCTTCAGGTTTAGATGCTCCCGGACCCGTGTGCACAGCTCAGCGTATGACTTGTCTGTGGGTTTTGCTGGAGCGAGCTGGTTATGCATGAGGCCATATGTTGGTGCCCTACAAATGGTGAGGAGGATCGCCCTTCATTTAGTAGCGCTCCCTTCTCCTTCCAGCTCGTTGGCCATAAAGTATTGGTCAAGTTGCTCCAGGAAGGTTTCCCAATCATCTCTCTCTGAAAATTTCTCCAGGAAGCCCACAGTTCTCTGCATTGTTGCGTTGGGTTTGGTCATCTGTATCTCGTCACCAGTTGTTATGTCTTGGATAAGAAGTCAGACTAGATACTGCAAGCTCAAAATAAGTGAGACCATAGTCCTTTATTACAGATCTCAGGATGCATTAGCAGTCTCCTTATAGAATAGGTGCTCTCAAGGGATTGTGGGATCCCTTGGGAATCCAGGGGTAAGCCCTCTGGTGGTTAGACATGATAATTACAGGTTTACATACATAACAGCCATGAACTTGGCTGCTGCTGCCTTCCCCGATGAGTCATCTCCCCCAACAGAACCCAAAACTGTATATCTGTTTTGGACTGAGATGACCTCACGGGACTGCCCGACTACCTTCCTTCCACTGTTCTGCCTGATGTTCACCCATTCCGTATCTGCCTGTGTAAACTTTAACTGCGGTGTGACCAATTCACTAAACGCCCTATTCACAACATCCTCAGCTTCGCGGATGCTTCAGAGTGAATACATGCGCAGCTCCAGTGCCGTAATGCGGTCTGACAGGAGCTGCAGCTGGAGACATCTCCTGCAGCCTTCCAGCGTCCCTGACTTCTCACATAGCACAGGAGGAGCATAACTTGTGTCTGGGCTCTTCTGCCATGATTTAACGCTTAGATTAACTTAATTTTGCAACAATGCCACAGATTTCCTACTGATAAGAAAAAGAAAAGAAAACGATTAAATACTCACCAATCCACCAGCCAATCACTTACCTGCTTGACTGTGACATCACACTTCGATTTTCTTTTTATTACTTCTTTGATTACTTTTGCACCGATTCCTGTTCCCGATCTGCCGCTGCTCCTGGTGTTTTAGAGGCCTCGATCATCGACCTTCCGCTCCCGATCTCCGCTCCCAATCTGCCGCTGCTCCTGGCCTTGTATAGGGCTGGATTCTCGACCTCCCGCTCCCGACTGCCGCTGCTCCTGGCCGAGGCCCTTTAGAGGCTTTGATCCTCGACCTCCTGCTCCTGACTGTCGCTCCCGACTGCCGCTGCTCCTGCCCTTTTATACATCTCAATCCTCGACCTCCCGCTCCCGACTGCCGTTGATCCTGGCCTTTTATCGGCCTCAATCCTCGAAATCATGCTCCCGACTGCCGTTCTCCCTCTCCTCCCCGACACCTGCTTTATTTCTCGGAAAGCTCTGTATGTGTGCGGTAGGATTGGATGAAGTGCAGAAGTCTCAACACTGTCACTATTCACTTCAGACCCAATAAACCTGTTAACAGTCCGTGACCAACACAAAATTGCCATCTCTGCCTGCAGGCGGTAGGTGACTGGGCTTAGTTCAGGGATGTGAGAGGGGGAAGAATCTCAGACATTTGGGGTGAGGACGTCAGGAGCTTGGGAGGGGGAAATCAGTAACTTGGGTGGGGGATGAGGTGATCAGGACCTTGGGCGTAGAGGGGAAGGAGGTCAGGAACTTGGACGGTGAGGGTGGAACTTGTTTTAAGGGTCTGGTTGAAGTTCATAACCTGTGAGGGTGATCCATGTCAGCCAAGTGCGCTCTGGCTATCTGGAGTCAGGAGTCAGAATGGCACGAATTACACTTTGGAAAGTCACTGATTACATAGGTTGGGAGGATCTAATTACACATTCCAGAGAAACTGTTGCGTGTGCTTTGTCCTCCAAGGGGACCAATCAGCAATCAGCACTTGTCATTCAAGGGGACCGACCATTCAGAGCTTTATGTGTTGCAAATAAACATGTCCAGAAAAGAATCCATCGAAATTTCGCCAAGGTAAACATTGAAACTACAGTTTGCTTTTGGATTCCATTGTTACCTTTAGCTCACCCTGTATCAGCGCATTACTGGTCTGTATGTCATAACATAAGAACATAAGAACATAAGATTTAGGAACAGGAGTAGGCCATCTAGCCCCTCGAGACTGCTCCGCCATTCAACAAGAACATGGCTGATCTGGCCGTGGACTCAGCTCCACTTACCCGCCCGCTCCCCGTAACCCTTAATTCCCTTATTGGTTAAAAATCTATCTATCTGTGACTTGAATATATTCAATGAGCTAGCCTCAACTGCTTCCTTGGGCAGAGAATTCCACAGATTCACAAACCTCTGGGAGAAGAAATTCCTTTTCAACTTGGTTTTAAATTGGCTCCCCCGTATTTTGAGGCTGTGGCCCCGAGTTCTAGTCTCCCCGACCAGTGGAAACAACCTCTCTGCCTCTATCTTGTCTATCCCTTTCATTATTTTATATGTTTCAAAAAGATCACCCCTCATCCTTCTGAACTCCAACGAGTAAAGACCCAGTCTACTCAATCTATTATCATAAGGTAAGCCCCTCATCTCCTGAAGCAGCCGAGTGAATCGTCTCTATACCCCCTCCAAAGCCAGTATATCCTTCCTTAAGTAAGGTGACCAAAACTGCACGCAGTAATCCAGGTGCGGCCTCACCAATACCCTATACAGTTGCAGCAGAACCTCCCTCCATCCCTCTCGCAATGAAGACCAACATTCCATTCGCCTTCCTGATTACCTGCTGCACCTGCAAACTAATTTTTTGGGATTCATGCACAAGGATGTCCTTGGAGATGGAGCACGCGGTGTCCACCGGTACGCTCGCGGCCTTCCGCGAGAGGTGGGCACCGGAGGGACTGGAGTGCATCATCACGCCCGGCAACCAAATTTTAATTTGATTTTACGTTTTAAAGTTTAATTTGTTTTAATTGCCGGTGCTTTTAGTGTCCCCCTCCCCTTTTATAGGGAGCACTGGAGGAAAAAATGTGATTTTAGTGCCCCAAAAAAAAAAACAAAAAAAAAGAAAATCACAAAAAAAAAACACAAAAAAGAAAAAAAAGGGCCTTGTAAATGTCTGGTGTGTCATCCAGGTCAGGTGGCACGGTTGAATGTTTTATGTTTTTCAGATAAACTCCAAAAAGAGTTTCATGCACAAGAACCCCCAGGTCCCTCTGCACCTCAGCATGTTGTAATTTCTCCCCATTCAAATAATATTTCATGTTACAGTTTTTTTTCCCCAAAGTGGATGACCTCACACTTTCTGACATTGTATTCCATCTGCCAAATCTTAGCCCATTCGCTTAACCTATCTAAATCTCTTTGCAGCCTCTCTGTGTCCTCCACACAACCCCCTTTCCCACTAATCTTTGTGTCATCTGCAAATTTTGTTACACTACACTCTGTCCCCTCTTCCAGATCATCTATGTATATTATAAACAGTTGTGGTGCCAGCACCGATCCCTGTGGCACACCACTAACCACCGATTTCCAACACGAAAAGGACCCATTTATCCCGACTCTCTGCTTTCTGTTCACCAGCCAATTCTCTATCCATGCTAATACATTCCCTCTGACTCCGCGTACCTCTATCTTCTGCAGTAACCTTTTGTGTGGCACCTTATCGAATGCCTTTTGGAAATCTAAATACACCACATCCATCGGTACACCTCTATCCACCATGCTCATTATATCCTCAAAGAATTCCAGTAAATTAGTTAAACATGATTTCCCCTTCATGAATCCATGCTGCGTCTGCTTGATTGCACTATTCCTATCTAGATGTCCCGCTATTTCTTCCTTAATGATAGTTTCAAGCATTTTCTCCACTACAGATGTTAAACTAACCGGCCTATAGTTACCTGCCTTTTGTCTGCCCTCTTTTTTAAACAGAGGCGTTACATTAGCTGCTTTCCAATCCGCTGGTACCTCCCCAGAGTCCAGAGAATTTTCGTAGATTATAACAAATGCATCTGCTATAACTTCCGCCATCTCTTTTAATACCCTGGGATGCATTTCATCAGGACCAGGGGACGTGTCTACCTTGAGTCCCATTAGCCTGTCCAGTACTACCCCCCTAGTGATAGTGATTATCTCAAGGTCCTCCTTTCCCACATTCCTGTGACCAGCAATTTTTGGCATGGTTTTTGTGTCTTCCACTGTGAAGACTGAAGCAAAATAATTGTTTAAGGTCTCAGCCATTTCCACATTTCCCATTATTAAATCCCCCTTCTCATCTTCTAAGGGACCAACATTTACTTATTCACTCTTTTCAGTTTTATATATCTGTAAAAGCTTTTACTTTCTGTTTTTATGTTTTGCGCAAGTTTACCTTCGTAATCTATCTTTCCTTTCTTCATTGCTTTTTTAGTCAATCTTTGCTGTCGTTTAAAATTTCCCAATCTTCTAGTTTCCCACTAACCTTGGCCACCTTATACGCATTGGTCTTTAATTTGATACTCTCCTTTATTTCCTTGGTTATTCACGGCTGGTTATCCCTTCTCTTACCGCCCTTCTTTTTCACTGGAATATATTTTCGTTGCGCACTATGAAAGAGCTCCTTAAAAGTCCTCCACTGTTCCTCAATTGTGCCACTGTTTAGTATGTGTTTCCAGTCTACTTTAGCCAACTCTGCCCTCATCCCACTGTCGTCCCCTTTGTTTAAGCATAGTACGCTCATTCCTGACACAACTTCCTCACCCTCAATCTGTATTACAAATTCAACCATACTGTGATCACTCATTCCGAGAGAATCTTTCACTCGGAGATGGTTTATTTTTCCTGTCTCAGTACACAGGACCAGATCGAAGATAGCTTGCTCCCTTGTAGGTTCTGCAACATACTGTTCTAAGAAACAATCCCGTATGCATTCTATGAATTTCTCCTCCAGGCTACCTTGTGCAATTTGATTTGACCAATCGCTATGTCGGTTAAAATCCCCCATGACTACTGCCGCTCCTTTTTCACATGCCTCCATTATTCCCTTGATTATTGCCAGCCCCACCGTGAAGTTATTATTTGGGAGCCTATAAACTACGCCCACCAGTGACTTTTCCCCCTTACTATCTCTAATCTCCACCCACAATGATTCAACATTTTGTTCATTCGAGCCAATATCGTCTCTCACAACTGCCCTGATATCATCCTTTATTAACAGAGCTACCCCACCTCCTTTCTCTTCTTGTCTATCTTTCCGAATCGTCAAATACCCCTGTATGTTTAATTCCCAGTTTTGTCCACCCTGCAACCATGTTTCTGTAATGGCCACCAAATCATGCCCATTTGTAATGATTTGTGCCGTCAACTCATTTACTTTATTTCGAATGCTGTGTGCGTTTTGGTAGAGTGTTTTAATACTAGTTTTTAAACCATGATTTTTAGTTTTGACCCCTCCTGCAGCCGCTTTATATTCAGTGGCCCTTTTTTTTTGCCTTGGGTTTCTCTGCCCTCCACTTTTACTCATCTCCTTTCTGTCTTTTGCCTTTGTCTCATTTTTGTTTCCCTCTGTCTCCCTGCATTGTTCCCATCCCCCTGCCATATTAGTTTAAATCCTCCCTAGCACTAGCAAACACTCCCCCTCGGACATTGGTTCTGGTCCTGCCCAGGTGCAGACCGTCCGGTTTGTACTGGTCCCACCTCCCCCAGAACCTGTTCCAATGCTCTGGGAATTTGAATCCCTCCCTACTGCACCACTGCTCAAGCCACGTATTCATCTGAGCTATTCTGCAATTCCTACTCTGACTAGCACGTGGCACTGGTAGCAATCCCGAGATTACTAATTTTGAAGGCCTACGTTTTAATTTAGCTCCTAGCTCCTTAAATTCGTCTCGTAGGACCTCATCCCTTTTTTTACCTATATCGTTGGTACCAATGTGCACCACGACAACTGGCTGTTCACCCTCCCTTTTCAGAATGTCCTGCACCCGCTCCAAGACATCCTTGACCCTTGCACCAGGGAGGCAACATACCATCCCTGGAGTCTCTGTTGCAGCCGCAGAAACGCCTATCTATTCCCCTTACAATCGAATCCCCTATCACTATCGCTCTCCCACTCTTTTTCCTGCCCTCCTGTGCAGCAGAGCCAGCCACGGTACCATAAACTTGGATGCTGCTGCCCTCCCCTGATGAGTCATCCCCCTCAACAGTACTCAAAACTTTGTATCTGTTTTGCAGGGGGATGACCGCAGAGGGCCCCTGCACTACTTTCCTTGCACTGCTCTTCCTGCTGGTCTTCCATTCCCTAACTGGCTGTGGACCCTTCACCTGCGGTAAGACCAACTCACTACACATGCTACTCACATCATTCTTAGCATCGTGGATGCTCCAGAGTGAATCCACCCTCAGCTCCAATTCCACAACACGGTCTGTCAGGAGCTGGAGGCGGATATACTTCCCGCACACATAGTGGTCAGGGACACCGGAAGTGTCCCTGAGTTCACACATGATACAAGAGGAGCATATCACGTGACCGAGCTCTCCTGCCATGACTTAACCCTTAGATACACTTAAATTGGCAACAACAATGTTCAAGATTACTCACTGTTATAGAAGAGAAAAAAGAAAAACTACTCACCAATCACCAGCCAATCACTTACCCCCTTGGCTGTAACGTCACCTTCCTATTTCTTTCTACTTCTTTTTTGCCTTCTCCCTGTAGCTGCACAAGAATACCTTTTATAGGCCTCTCCAATCCCTGGACTCACGCCTCAGCGACCACGAACTCCCGCTGCCTCTCGCAGCCTTTTATAGGCCTCTAAGATCCCCGGACTCATGCCTCAGCGACCACGAACTTCCGCTGCCTCTCGCGGCCTTTTATAGGCCTCTCTGATCCCTGGACTCATGCCTCAGCGACCACGAACTCCCGCTGCCTCTCGCGGCCTTTTATAGGCCTCTCTGATCCCTGGACTCACGTCTCAGCAACCACCTCTATTTCCAAGGCCACCTCCTTAATTACTTTGGGATACAGTCCATTAGAACCTGGGGATTTATCGGCCTTCAATCCCATCAATTTCCCCAGCACAAGCTCCCGAGTAATAAGGATTTCCCTCAGTTCCACCTTCTTACTAGACCCTCTGACCCCTTTTATATCCGGAAGGTTGTTTGTGTCCTCCTTAGTGAATACCGAACCAAAGTACTTGTTCAATTGGTCTGCCATTTCTTTATTCCCCGTTATGACTTCCCTGTGATCACCTCCCTCCAAAACAGATATACCGTTTTGGGAACTTTTGTGGGAGATGGCCCATGCAGGGAAGGCAGCAGCAGCCAAATTCATGGGAGGGCAGGAAAAAGAATCAGAGAGCTATAGTGATAGGGGATTCTATTGCAAGGGGAATAGGTAGGCATTTTTGGGGCTGCAATTGAGACTCCAGGATGGTACATTCTCTCCCTGGTGCAAGGATCAAGGATGTCCCGGAGCGGCTGCAGCATTCTGGAGGGGGATGATGAACAGCCAGTTGTTGTGGTGCATATAGATACCAAAGATATATGAAAATATGGGATAAGGTCCTACAAGCAGAATTTAGGGAGCTAAGATTTAAATTTTAAAAGTAGGACCTCAAAGGTAGTAATCTCAGGATTGCTACCAGTGCCACATGCTCATCAGAGTAGAAATAGCTGGATAGTTAAAATGAACACATGGTTTGAGGAATGGTGCAAGAGGGAGGGATTCAAATTCCTGGGACATTGGAACTGGTTCTGTGGGAGGTTGGACCAGTACAAACTGAACGGTCTGCACTTTGGCAGGACTGGAACCAATGTCCTAGGGGGAGTGTTTGCTAGTGCTGTTGCGGAGGGTTTAAAATAATATGGCAGGTGGATGGGAATCTATGCAGGGATACAGAGGGAAGTAAATCTGGGGCAGAAGCAAAAGTTAGAAAGAAGATGAGGAAAAGTGGAGGGCAGACAAATCAAAGGCAAAAGTCAAAGAGGGCCACATCAAAACATAATTCTAAAAGGGTAAAAAGTGTTAAAAAACAAGCCTGAAGGCTCTGTGTCTCAATGCGAGGAGCATTTGTAATAAGGTTGATAACTTAACTGCGCAGATAGCTGTTAACGGATATGATGTAATTGGGATTACGGAGACATGGCTCCAGGGCAACCATTGCTGGGAACTCAACATCCAGGGGTAGTCAATATTCAGGAAGGATAGACAGAAAGGAAAAGGAGGTGCATTGCATTGCTGGTTAAAGAGGCGATTAATGCAATAGTAAGGAAGGTAATTTGCTTGGATGATGTGGAATCTGTATGGGTAGAGCTGCGGAACAACAAAGGGCAGATAAACGCTATTTGGAGTTGTGTACAGACCACCAACCATTAGTAGTGAGGTTGGGGATGGCATCAAATAGAAAATTAGGGATGTGTGCAATAAAGTTACAGCAGTTATTATGGGTAACTTTAATCTAAATGTAAATTGGGCTGACCAAACTGGTAGCAATACGGTGAAGGAGCATTTCCTGGAATGTATAAGACATGGTTTTCTCAACCAATATGTCGAGCAACCAGCTAGAGAGCTGGCCATCCTAGATTGGATGTTGTGTAATGAGGGAGGACTAATTAGCAATCTTGTTGTGTGAGGCCCCTTGGCGAAAAGAGACCATGATATGGTAGAATTCTTCATTAAGATGGAGAGTGACACAGTTAATACAGAGTGTAGTGTCCTGAACTTAAAGAAAGGTAACTTCGATGGTATGAGACATGAATTGGCTAGGATAGACTGGCAAATGATACTTAAAGGGTTGACGGTGGATAGGCAATGGCAGACCTTTAAGTATCACAGAGATGAACTTCAACAATTGTACATCGCTATCTGGCGTAAAAATAAAATGGGGAAGGTGTCTCAATCGTGGCTAAAAAGGTAAATTAGGGATATTGTTACATCCAAGGAAAAGGCATATAAATTGGCCAGAAAAAGCAGCAAACCTGAAGATTGGGAGAAATTTATAATTCACAAGAGGAGAACAAAGGGTAATAGAGTATGAAAATAAGCTTGCAGGGAACATAAAAACTGACTGCAAAAGCTTCTATAGATATGTGAAGAGAAAAAGATTAGTGAAGACAAATGTAGGACCCTTGCTCTCAGAATTAGGTGAATTTATAATGGGGAACAAATAAATGTCATACCAATTGAACAAATACTTTGGTTCTGTCTTCACGAAGGAATACTCAAATATCCTTCGAGAAATACGAGGGGACCGAGGGTCTAGTGAGAAGGAGGAACTGAAGGAAATCCTTATTAGTCAGGAAATTGTGTTGGGGAAATTAATGGGATTGAAAGCCAATAAATCCACCAGGCTGGATTTTCTGCAGCGCAGAGTATTTAAGGAAGTGGCCCTAAAAATAGTGGTTGTATTGCTGGTTATTTTCCAACACGCTATAGGCACTGGATCAATGCCTATGGATTGGAGCGTAGCTAATGTATCCCCACTTTTTAAAAAAGGAGGGAAAGAGTAATCAGGGAATTATAGACCGGTTAGCCTGAAATCGGTAGTGGAGAAAATGTTGGAATCAATTATTCAAGATGTAATAGCAGCGCATTTGGAAAGCAGTGACAGGATCAGTACAAGTCAGCATTGATTTATGAAAGTGAAATCAAGCTTGACAAATCTTCTGAAATATTTTCAGGATGTAACGAGTAGAGTCGACAAGGAAGAACCAGTGGATGTGGTGTATTTGGACTTACAAAAAAGCTTTTGATAAGGCCCCACACAAGAGATTAGTGTACAAAATTAAAGCACATGGTATTGGGGGTAACGTATTGATGTGGACAGGAAGCAAAGAGTAGGAATAAACAGATCCTTTTCAGAATGGCAAGCAGAGTCTAGTGGGGTACCACAAGGTTTCGTGCTGGGACCACAGCTATTTACAATATACATAATGATTTGGATGAAGGAATTGAATGTAATATCTCCAAGTTTGCAGACGACACTAAGCTGGGTGACAGTGTGAGCTGTGAGGAGGACGCCAAGAAGTTGCAGGGTAACTTGGACAGGTTAGGTGAGTGGGCAAATGCATGGCAGATGCAGTATAATACAGATAAATGTGAGGTTATCCATTTTGGTGGCAAAAACAGGAAGGCAGAATATTATCTGAATAGTGACAGATTAGGAAAAGGGGAGGGGCAACGTGACCTGGGTGTCATGGTAATCAATCATTGAAAGTTGGCGTGCAGGTACAGCAGGCGGTGAAGAAGGCAAATGGTATGTTGGCCTTCCTCGCGAGAGGATTTGAGTATCGGAGCAGGGAGATCTTACTGCAGTTGTACAGGGCCTTGGTGAGGCCACATCATGAATATTGTGCACAGTTTTGGTCTCCTATTCTGAGGACGGACATTCTTGCTATTGAGGGAGTGCAGCGAAGGTTCACCAGACTGATTCCTGGGATGGCAGGACTGACCTACGAAGATAGACTTGATCGACTAGGCTTATATTCACTTGAATTTAGAAGAATGAGAGGGGATCTCATAGAAACATATAAAATTCTGATGTGATTGGACAGGTTAGATGCAGGAAGAATGTTCCCGATGTTGGGGAAGTCCAGAACCAGGGGTCACAGTCTTAGGAGTTAGGACCGAGATGAGGAGAAACTTCTTCACTCAGAGAATGGTGAACCTGTGCAATTCTCTACCACAGAAAGTTGTTGAAGCCAGTTCATTATATATATTCAAAAGGGAGTTAGATGTGGCCCTTACAGGTAAAGGGATCAAGGGGTATGCTGAGAAAGTAGGAATGGGGTACTGCAGTTGCATGATCAGCCATGGTCATATTGAATGGTGGTGCAGGCTCGAAGGGCCAAATGGCCTACTTCTGCAGCTACTTTCTATGTTTCTATGTTTCTATGTGGCACCTAATCGAATGCCTTCTGAAAATCGAAAATACATGACATCTACTTGTTCCACCTTATCTATTCTGCATGATACAATCTCAAACAGCTTCGTAAAGCATGATTTCCATTTCACAAATCTATGTTGACTCTGCCCAATCCTGTTATTATTTTCTAAGTGTCCTGTTACCACTTCCTTAATAATAGCTTCAAGCATTTTCATTACTCCTCATGTCAGGCTCACTGGTTTGTATTTCCCCATTTTGTCTCTCCCTCTTCTTAAATTGTTGGGTTATTTTTATTATCTTCCAGCCCAAGGGAAAAATCCGAGAATCTATGGAATTTTGGGAGATGACAACCAATGAATGCACTATCTCTATAGCCACCTTATTCAAAACCCTAGAATGAAGGCCATCAGATCCAGGGGATTTATCGGCTTTCATTACCATTAATTTCTCCAATTTTTTTTACAAATACTAATTTCTTTCAGTTCCTCATTCTCGTTAGACCCTTGGTTCTCCAGTATTTTGGGGAGATTGTTTGTATTTTCTTCCGTGAAGACAGACATTTGTTTAATTTCTCTGCCATTTACTAATTCCCCAATATAATTTATCCTGTCACATTCAGTAAGGGACCCACATTTACTTCCGGTAATCTTTTCCTTTTTACATACCTAGAGAAACGTTTACAATCTGATTTTTGCCTCTCGCTAGTTTATTCTCGATGTGCCAGCCATGTCTCTGTTGGTAGAACACATGTCTCTGAGTCAGAAGGCTGTGCATTTAGGTCCCACTCAAGGGAATTCAGCACACTAAGTCTAGGTTGATATGCCAGAGCAGTGCTGAGGGAGTCCTGCACTTTGGAGATGTTGTCTTTCAGATGAAATGTTAAACCGAGGCCTCGTCTGCTCTCTCAGGTTTACATAAAATATCCCATGGCATATTTTGAAAAAGAGCACGGGAGTTTTCTCAGGTGTCCTGGTCAATATTTATCTCTCAATCTGCATAAAAAAACAGATTATCATGTTTCCTACATTACAACAATGACTACACTCCAAAATTACTTCATTCACTGTTGTGCACTTTCAACCATTCGGTGATCGTGAAAGGCGCTATATAAATCAAAGTCTTTCTTTATTTTATTTAATATTCTGTTTTCCCTTTCTTTATCAATCACTTGCTCCTCTTTTGCTGAATTCTTAAATCCTCCCTATTGTCTGCTTACTACTCTTTTTGGCAACATTATCAGCCTCATCCTTTGATCGAATACTATATTTAACTTTTCTGATTAGCCACGGTTGGAGCACTTTTTCTATTGAGTTTTTATGCTGTAAATAATGTATATTTGTTGACAATTATGTATTAATTCTTTCAATGTTTGCTTTTCAAACATCATACTTTTAAATGTAGTTTTCCAATCTACCTTAGCCAACTCGCCCTTTATACTTACATTTAAATAAATCACTTTCAAATTTAATCCAACATTCTATAATATTATGGTCACACTTACAAGAGTGCTGCTTTATTACCATGTCATTAATTTACCATTTCTCATTGCACAATACGGGATCTAAAATAGGCTGCTCCCTAGTTGATTCCTCAACATGCTGCTCTTGAAAACTATCTTCTATACATTCCATGAACTCGTCCGCCATAGTTCATGAAAATTAATTTGATCCTCCTGATTACAAAGATCCACAAAGTGGGTATTTGATGATAATTCAATCCAAGGCTTTGATAATTTATGACAATTCAAATCATTACATGTTTTTGTTTCTGATAATTCAGACCAAGACACTGGGTACTTCTGATAATCCAGACTCAGGCAAATGGTCCTTCTGATAAATCAGACCCAGACAGTGGCACTTCTGATAATTCAGACATAGACAGTGAGTATTTCCTTTAATCAGCCACAGATGGTAAGTCCTTCTGAAAATTCAGATGCAGACAGTGGGTGTTGCTGATAATTCAGACCAAGCCGATGTGTGTTTCTGATCATTCAATCCCAGATAGCGTGAGTTTCTGAGAGTTCACACCCAGCAAGTGATTGTTTATGTCAATTCTAACCCAGACAGTGTATGTTGTTGATAATTCACATCAAGACAGTGGGTTTTTCTGATAAGTCAGACACAGCCAGTCTGTCCTTCTGATAATGCAGTCCTAGGCAGTTTTTGTTTCTGATAATACCGAACCAGGCAGTGTGCGTTTCTGATAATGCAGACCCAGACAAATGGTCTTGCTGATAATTCGGCACAGACGATTGGGCTTCTGATATTTCAACCAGATCAGTAGGCCCTTCTGATACTTCTATTGCAGACAGAGTTGGCTGATAATTCAGTCTGAGGCAGAAATTTTTTCTGATAGTGAAAACTCAGATGGTGGGTGTATTTGATAATTCAGAGACACACAGTGGGTCCTTCTGTTAATCCAAACTCAGACAAATGATCGTTCTGATAATTCTGACCCAATCAATGAATGTTTATAATAATTCAGGAACAGCCATTGCGTCCTTCTGATAAATCAGACCCAGATAGTTTGTGTTTCTGATAAGCCAGACGCAGACAGTATTTCCTTCTGATAATTCAGATGCAGACAGTGGATATTCTGATAATTCAGATTTTTGCAGCGTGACAGCTACAGGAAAAATGCAGGGGACAGCGCCCGTCATTATACATGGCCTTTTTCGACCTTACTGTCAACCACGAGGGTCTATGGAGCATCCTCCTCCATTTCGGATGCCCCCAAATGTACGTCACCATCCTCCGCCTGCTCCATCGATGACATGCAGGCCGTGATCCTTACCAACTTATCCATCATAGACCCGATCCATGGCTAGACTGGGGTCAACCAGGGCTGTGTCATCGCCGCAACCCTCTTTTCATTGTTTCTTGCCACCATGCTCTACCTCACAACCAACAAGCTCCTCGCTAGAGTGGAACTAAACTACAGAATCAGTGGGAACCTGTTCAACCTGCGCCGTCTCCAGGCCAGGTCCAAGGCCACCCCAACCTCTGTCGTCGAGCTACCGTATGAGGATGACACCTGTGTCTGTGCACATACCGAGGCTGAATTCCAGGACATAGTAGACGTATTTACTAAGGTGTACGAAAGCATGCGCCTTACGCTAAATATCTGTAAGACAAAGATCCTCCACCAGCCTGTCCTCACCGCACAGCACTGCCCCCCAGGCATCAAGATCCATGGCGCGGCCCTGGACACCGTGGACTACTTTCCATATCTCGGGAGCATCCTATCAACAAGAGCAGGCATAGACGACGAGATCCAACACCACCTCCATTGCACCAGTGCAGCCTTGGCCGCCTCAGGAAAAGAGTGTTTGAAGACCAGGTCCTCAAAACTGCCACAAAGCTCATGGTTTACAGGGCTGGAGTGATACGCTCCCTCCTGTATGGCTCAGAGATATTGATCATGTACAGCAGACACCTCAAGTCACTGGAGAAATATCACCAACAATGTCTCTGCAAGATCCTACAAATCCCCTGAGAGGACAAATGCACCAACGTTACAGTCCTCGACCAGGCCAACATCCCCAGCATTGAAGCACTGACCACACTCGATGAGCTCCGCTGCGCAGGCCACATAGTTCGCATGCCAGACATGAGAATTGCAAAGCCAGTGCTCGACTCAGAGCTCCTACACGGCAAACGAGCCAAAGGTGGGCAGCGAGAACGTTACAAGGGCACACTCAAAGCCTCCCTGCTAAAGTGCGACATCCCCACTGACACCTGGAAGTCCCTGGCCCAAGACTGCCCTAAATGGAGGAAGTGCATCCGAGAGGGCGCTGAGCACCTCGAGTCTCAATGCCAAGAGCATGCAGAAATCAAGCGCAGGCAGCGGAACGAGCGTGTGGCAAACAGTCCCACCACTCCTTCCCTCAATGACTATCTGTCCCACCTGTGACAGAGTCTATGGCTCTCGTATTGGACAGGTCAGCCGCTACAGAACTCACTTCTGGAGCGGAAGCAAGTCTTCCTCGATTCCGAGGGACTGCCTATGATGATGAAGGTGATGATAATTCTCACTCAGAAAGTGTGTGCTTCTGTTAATTCCATCCAGACAGTATGTCCTACTGATAATTGAAACCAATATATTGGGTGCTTCTGATAATTCAGACACAGACATTGGAGCCTTTTGAATTTTTTTCCATATAGTTTATTTTTCTGATAATTCAGGGATAGACAGTAGGTATTTCCCAAAATACTGACCCAAAAATGAGTTTTTCTAGTAATTCAGTCTGGGCAACGGGATCTTTCAATAATTTAAATGCAGGCAGTCCGTGTTTTTGATAATTCAGCCATGGAATGTGAGTACCTCTGATAAACCAGACTCAGAAAAATCATCATTAAAATAAATCGGACACAGACGTGGGGCCTTTTGATAATTCATGCACAGACAGTGGCCGTTTGATGTAATTCAGGCACTGAAAGTGGGTCCTTCTGATAAATCAGACAAAGACAGTTATATTTCATGCAAATACAATGGGTGCTTCTGGTAAATCAGGCCCAGAGATAGCAGATTTCTGATAACTCAGACCCAGCCCAGACAGTGGGTCTTTCTCATAATTCAGAGCCAGTCAGTGTTGTCATCTCATAATTCAGCACCAGACCATATGCCCTTCTAAAACTTAAATTGCAAACTTTCAGTTTTCTGGTAATTCAGACCCAGACAGTGGGTATTTCTTTTCATTCAGATACAGGGAGTTGGTCGTTCTGATGATTCCGATACAGACAATGAGTGTTTCTTCTAATTCAGGCACAAACAGTAGGCTCCTTCTAATCATTTAGACCCAGATAATGAGGCCATCTGATAAATGAGATCCAGTCAGTGGGAGGTTCTTAAAATTCAGGCAGATAAAGTGGTTACTTCTGATAAATCGGACCAACAGAGTAGGTCTTCTGATCTTTCCGACCTAGCCAGTAGGTTCTTCTCATACTTTAGATGCAGAAAGAGTGACTTTTCATAATTCAGATCCAGCCCGTGAGTGTTTCTGATAACAAAAATGCAGACAATTAGTGTTTATGACAATTGGGAATCAAACAGTGTGCTTTCTGATAATTCACATGCAAACAGTCAGTGTTTAAGACAACTTTAAAACAGACATGTGTTTCTGATAATACACAAACAGAAAGCGAATGTTTATGAAATTACTGAGGCAGACAGAATATTGGTTTGATATTTCAGACCCAGACAGTTGGTCCTAATGAAAATTGAATCACACACAGTGAGTCCTTCCGATAATCCAGGCTCAGACAATTGATCCTTCTGATCAATCAGGCAACAGAAAATGCGGCTTTCTAATCATACAGATGCTGATATTTGCTGTTTTTTATAATTCAGCACAAGATATGATCTTCTTCTGATGCCTCTGATGCAGACAATGGCTTTTATGATAATTCAGACTTAGACAGAGTTGGTGTCTGATAATGCATCCCCTGACATGGTGTACTTCAGATAATTCAGTCCAGACAGTGTCTCCTCGTGATGTTTCAGGCCCAGACAGTGGGTTTTTCCAACAATTCAGAGCCAGTCAGTGACCCTGCTGATATATTAGTTGTAGACAGATGGGCCTTATGTAACTTACCCCCAGACAGTGTTCCTATCTGATATATCAGTGTAAGACAAATGGTGTTTCCGACATTTCAGACCCAGACAGGAGTTTAAGAGGATTCTGACTCATACATCGTGCGTATCTGATGTTAAGTTCGAGACACTCGGGACTTCTGATAATACAGTCCCGGACAAAAGTTAATTCAAATGAATCAGATTCGAACATTGTGGCTTTCTGATAATTGAGAACAAGAGAGTGTTGGTGTTGACAGTTCAGAGTCAGACAGTATGCGTTTCTGATAATTCCCATGTCGACTGTGAGTATTTCTGCCAATTATAAACCAGACAATCTATCTTTCTGATAATTCACGCACAGACATTTCTGACACAGACTTAGGTCCTTCTGATAACTCAGATCCAGTCAATGGGTGTTTCTGATAATGCAGAACATTACAGTGTGAGTTACTGCTAAATCATACCCAAACAGTGAGTGTTTATGCCAATTCTGACTCAGACAGTTTATAGTTTTGATAACTCTGGTCCTTATGATAATGCAAACACAGAAATGTATTCTGCCTGATAATTCAGGCCCAGATCGTGTGTGTTTCTGATAATTCACATGTAGACTGTGAATCTGGCACCAAGCTCATGGTATACAGGGCTGTAGTGATGTCCATAATCCTGTATGGCTCAGAATCATGGACCATATAGAGTAGACACCTCAAATCGCTGGAGAAATACCACCAACGATGCCTCGGCAATATTCTGAAAATCCCCTAGTAGGACAGACACACCAACGTCAGTGTTCTCGATCAGGCCAACATCCCCAGCATCGAAGCACTGAGCACACTCGACCAGCTCCGTTGGCCGGGCCACATTGTTCGCATGCTCGACCCAAGATTCCTAAAGCATGCACTCTACTCGGAACCCCAACAAAGCAAGTGAGCCCCAGGTGAGCAGAGGAAACGTTTCAAGGATACTCTCAAAGCCTCCGTGATAAAGTGCAACATCCCCACCGACACCTGGGAATCCCTGGACAAAGGCCGCACTAAGTGGAGGAAGAGCATGTGGGAGGGCAATGACCACCTCAAGTCTCATCGGCGAGAGTATGCAGAGGCCAAGCGGAAGGAGCGTGGAGAAAACCAGACTTGCCACCCATCTTTTCCTCCAACGACTGTCGGTCCCATATTGGACTGTTCAGTCACCTGTGAACTCACTTTTGGAGTGGAACCAAGTAGTTCTTTATTTCGAGCGTTGCGTATGATAAGATGATGGTTTCTGATCATTCAGACACAGAGAGTGGCTTCATCTGGGATACATATTTAGGAATGGGCAATAAATAATGGCCTTTCCAGCGACGTCCACGTCACCCAGACGAGTAAAAGTATACATCTATTGGAACCTCGGGGCTGGAGCCTTATGACCTTTGCTGCTTTCTCGTGCCTTCACCAGTCCCTGGATGTCTGCGCCTGATAATGGGTGTGGGCCGCTGCCATGGGCACTGCATAATGGGGCATCCTAAAATCTCAAATCAGCGTTGGGTCACGTAAGATCGGGTTAGATACAATACACTTCAAGTCTATATCACCTGATCAGTACTGTGGAGAAGGGGGAGAGGAATATTGACGACGATATACTTGGCACACTCACTGCTGCACACAAGCATTTGTGCAGTTTGTAGGATTCTGCGAAAGTTCATACATGCCATGTGTTCAGTGTGTATAAGGATACATTAACTCTGCAGTGGAGAACATTAAAATGGAAATAGATTATTTTTAATACTAGTACTAGTTTGGACTGAATTGATATAAATGGATACGTTTATTTCAGTAAATACACCGCGAGTCTATGCCAATAGGACTGATAACATGAATCAAAATCCTTGAATTGGAATAGAATATGACCGTGCTGTAGAAATGGAGTTTTTAATATATCTTGAACCTGAAAAAACAGTAATATTCTACTCTATTGTTTTTCTGATTTCCACCGGGCAATGTTACTAATTAATCTATTCCCTGATCAGCATTGCAGTGAAGAATATGTTTGTTCAATGACTGTAACTAATGTCAAGTGTTCAGTACACTTGAGATTTCTCTCTTGTATAAATGCATGTTTGATTTGAAGGTCTTTCATTGGTGCCGCAATCACGCTGATGGACAACCTTTACTCCGACAAAATGCAGCGGTCAATAATTGTCCAGATATCGTCAATTTTCTATCCCGTTCTGGCAGTGGTTGGTGTCCCTGGTAAGTCAATACGGAGTTTTATTGTTAAACTTCCTCGGTGTTAACCGTATTACTGTTCTTGCTGCCTGTCTAATCATGCTGTTTGTTTGTTTTGATGAGTTTGATTTATAGTCATTAGTTGCTGATATCAGTTAAATCAGGGACCTGATCCCATAGTGCAGCATGTTCTCAATATAAACATCTGACAGATAACAGGACATTTTCTGATGTTCCAAAATAAACAATTGTACCAATTTTATTCTCGGTCATAATATTAACGCAGTTTATTGCCTCCGGTGTCGCAGCACTCGGCAGCGGTAGCCCACCTAATCTGCAGTTTCCTTCCAGCTCTGGGATCGCCATTGGATGTCCATTCCGTTTAAATGATGAGCGGGCAGCACAGAGCAGATTGCTGGCCTTGGCGAGTGTGGCCGGGACTGTCATGAGAAGACAATCGGTGCCCAGCCGGTCCGACAGCTTTCCGACCTTGGCATCAGGACCTTAAGCTACCGATCGTTCACCAGCAGCCAGCAGTTCCCGCCGATGCTTCAGGATGCTGGCGAGGACTTAGACTAACTCTGGAAGCCCAGCTTAAATCTACAGTCTGCCCACCCTGTCCCGGAGACTTGGCTCAGCAGGAGTCCGGGGCAGTTCGCAATGCCGCATTCTGCCCCCACCTTGTTTTGTGGCAAAGACCATGAAGTTGACCAGGCCAATGAGACCGAGACTGGGAAGTCCATCTCCGCCTCATTACCATCAGAGTCTTGCTCATGTACCGCCTGTATGCTCAGCTCAGCTTCCCTGGCACATCCCTGGGCAGCACTAAAGGGGCAGGAACTTGGCGGGCCATGTACCTCAGCAGGACGGTCATCCCGGGGTGGGTGTAGTGGTTCGTAGTTGGATAATCAGCCCCATAGTGCTGAGTTGCTCATGCCAGGCTCGACAAGAAACAAGTTATCTATCGGGTCCTACTCTGTGTGGATAATATCACCCCTTTGCCGAGGGTTGTCTCTGGCTCCGTGCAATAACCATTAAACACTTGTTACTGGGCACGACTGACCTGTTATAAATATCTGTCTCCATGTTACACGGAGATGATGAACCTTCCACGGGCTGACGTGGCATTGCAATACTTCTCGGCCATTATAAGTAATCTGCTTGTCAATCGAGTGATTAAAATATTTTATGTTTTACTGTAATATGCGTATTTCTAATAATGACTTTGAATTGTTATTTTAAGGACACACCCAATATGTCCAGGCAACTATGTGCCAAACTGCTTTACTGTGGTTAATTTCAGCTATTGGTTACTGGTTACGTGTCTGGTGTGAAATTATTTATTTTTAGTTGATGCCTTTATACAATGCTGCCCAGAGCGACCTGACCGACATCTTTGCTCACAGGGCATGTACCGGGCCAACAGCTTTCTCATTAATTCCATTTGTTTCCTCACTCACTGTGTGAGCTGTCACATTGTGAGTCATATTATCACAAACTAAACGGTACAATGTATCCCTCAGGTTATTTGTACTAAATACACCAGATATTTGTGTGTGGTGCCCATTCTCATTACAGTAATTTAGAGTAAAGCCTCAGGGTATGTATGGATGTTGCTTTACAATCTCTGTATTAACTACAATATTGTGTGAAGCGGTCTGTGTAACAAAACAAATATAGAATGAAGGAAGTTTGGGAAATCACTCTGATCCACAACAGCAAGTTTTTTTTTTTATCTTGGAAGGATATATTATTGTGTCTCGATCAAGAATTATATTGCTCTGGAATTAATCACTTATTTAACATACAGACAGAACGAGTTGAGTGAAAGTCAGAACAACCCGCAATATTATTATACATTTTTAAACAATGATGATCCATTTGTTGTGAGAATCGCTCATTTTCACTTGTTTCTACTTTCTTGCAGCTAATTTAATGACAATTGTGATCCTCTCTCGGGGAAAGTGCGGCCTCTCCAAATGTATAACTCGGTACCTGGTTGCCATGGCAGCGGCGGATTTAATGTTCATCATTGTGAATGTGATAATTTTAGAGATTAATAATATTTATTTCACACACTCATTCCTGAACTACACTCCTGTCTGCCGCCTCAACATCGCCCTGGCTTATGCTGCCATTGATTGTTCTGTCTGGTTAACCGTCTCCTTCACCTTTGATCGATTTGTGGCCATTTGTTACCAGAATCTGAGAGTCAAATATTGCACCGAAAAAACTGCTGCCGTCGCTATAGCAACAGTGTGTGCGCTAAACTTTGTACAAAATATACCAATGTATTTTATGCTTGAACGTCAGAAAATAATTGACAACGAATCGTGGTTCTGTGTTGTAAAATCAAGCATCTATACATCACCCATGTGGGTAGCATTTCTCTGGTTTAACATTGTTTTAACCCCATTCGCTCCATTTGTGTTGATTTTGTTGCTCAATGCTCTGACCATCAGGCACATTCTATCGGCCAATAGAGTCAGGAGGGGACTGAGGGGTAATAACAATACTGAGAATCACAAAGATCCAGAGATGGAGAGTCGGAGAAAATCTGTAATTTTACTGATCGCCATCTCAGGCAGTTTTATCCTGTTATGGTTGGTGAATGTTACATATGACTTCTGTGTACAAATTATAGATATTGAGTATATGTTCGCCATTTCCGATAACCTTCTCAGCATCATGCAAGAAACTGGGTTTATGCTTCAGAGTCTGAGTTCCTGCACAAATACATTTATTTATGCAGCAGCACAGAGTAAGTTCAGAAGGCAGCTGATAAATGTGGTTAAATGTCCCTGTGGTCGATTTATTAAGTTAGTGAAATGACTGAATTAACATATCTCAATTCTAGCTGACTCCGATTTAGGTTATCTCCTAACGTCCCTGGTATATTGTCTAATTCTATTTAAAGTTAGCTGATATTTAGATATATATACATATATATCCATCATTCATCTATCTATCTATCTATCTATCTATCTATCTATCTATCTATCTATCTATCTATCTATCTATCTATCTATCTATCTATCGATCTGTCTATTCATATTAATGCGTCTGGTTAAAGAATTATTTTGCTCTGGCAAACAATGTACTCACTCATCAAATCTCTCCTCCATTCACTTACCGACTCTCAGCACTCTCTCAACTCACTGACTCTAAGTCCCCCCTTCACTCACTCGCTCTCAGTCCCCCCTCACTCACTGACACTCTGTTCCCCCCTCACTCACTGACTCTAAGTCCCCACTTCACTCACTCACTCTCAGTCCCCCCTCACTCACGACACTCAGTTCCCCCCTCACTCACTGACTCTAAGACCACTCTCACTCACTGACGGTAAGTCCCCCCTCACTCACTGACTCTAAGACCACTCTCACTCACTGACTCTCAGTCCCCACTCACTCACTGACTCTCAGTCCCCCCTTCACCCAATGACGCTCAGTCTCCCCTCAGTCATTGACTCTCAGTACTCCATTCACTTACCGATTCTCAGCCCCTCCCATGCCCCTCCATCACCGACTTTCAGTCCCCTTCTCACTGAACGACTCTCAGTGAACCCTCCCCCCCGACTCACCAACTCTCAGACCCCTTCACTCACCGACTCTCAGTCCCATCTTATTCACCGAATCTCAGTGCCTCCTCACTCACTGGCTGTCAGCCCCCTCACTCACTGCCTCTCAGTCCCCTCTCACTTGCTCTCAGTCCCCCTCACTCACTGACTTTCGGTCCCCCTCACTCACTGATTCTCCATCCCCCCTCCTTAATTGACATTTCGCATTCCTTCATTCACTGACACTCAGTTCCCCCCTCCCAACTCACTGACACTCAGTTCCCCCCCTCCCAACTCACTGATACTCAGTGCCCCCTTATGCACTTGCTGTATGTCCCCCTCACGCACCAACTCTCAGCCCACCTCACTCACCGACTCTGCCCCCCTCACTCACCAACCCTCATCCCCCCACTCATCGATACACATTCGCTCCTCAGTCTGTATCTCAGTGCCCCTCTCACTCACTAATTCTATGTCACCCCTCACTCACTGATACGCAGTCCCACCTCATGCACTCACACTCAGTCCCCCATCACGCACTCACTCTCAGTCCCCCTCAATCACTCCCTCTCAGTCCCCCCTCACTCACTCACTCTCAGTCCCCCTCAATCACTCCCTCTCAGTCCCCGCTCACTCACTCACTCTCCGTCCTCCCTCACTCACTGACACTCAGTCACTCCTCATTCATTGACTCTCAGTCCCCCCTCACTCACTGACTCTCAGTCCCTCCCTCACTCATGGACTCTCACTCACACCTCACTTATCGACTCTCAGTCCCCCTGTCTCACTGACTCTCAATCCGCCCTCACTCACTCACTCTCTGTCCGCCCTCACTTACCGGTTCTTAGTCCCCCCATCACTCACTGACTCTCAGTCCACCACCCTCACTCACTGACTCTCAGTCCCCCATCACTCACCGACTCTTAGTACTCCCATCACTCACTCAATTTCATTCCTCCCTCAATTCACTGGCTAACAGTAACACACCTCGGAACACAAGCTCTGTATTAAAAGGATCCCCGGTTCCTGATCTGTGTATTTAAATCACCCATGTTTTAACTTCTTAGCAGCTTTTTGCCGCTTTGCTAATTATAGCAATTCTACTCTTCTCAGGGTTTATTTAATTCAAACTAGGAGACTCTTGTTCAGATTATAACAAATGCTTTTAATACAGGTATATTGAGTAAAAACAACAGAGATTTATCAAGTAAGTTACGTTCTGTTACAAAAAGTAATACTTAACAAATAGTCGCAGCCTTTGCCCGATAGCATCCCCTCGAGAGAGCGTGGTGCCAACCCCTTATCTCCTCTTGTCTTGATTCGCACTGCCTTCCTGGTAGAAGAGCTGTTACTTTATAATCTTTTTCCTCTCATTCAAAGGCTGTGAAAATTTGCAGCTGTTTCAGCCTCACAATAGGTCATATTTGCTATGTATGCAACTCCTTGAAACCAGCATTCTACCGCCACAAGAGGGCGTATCTCTTGGAGTCTCATGAGATCCCAGCATCTGTTGGGAGCACTGTATATAAGCAGGTCCTCCATGCTCTGCCGGCACTCTGGAGTCAGAATAAAGTGACTAAGGTCAAAATTACTCAAATCTACAGTACTCAGTAACATTGCTTTTTTGAGACATAGCAACTAGCGATGAGTAAAAGATAATGAACCATCATGCGAAAATGTAGAGAACTGTTAGTATCCTGGAGAAATTCGTAGAAGCTGATGATTGAGAAGCCTGCGTGGCGCGACTCGACCAATACTTCATACCCAACGAGCTGAAAGGTAATGAGAATGCTGCCAAACAAAAGGCGATGCTCCTCTCCGTGTGTGGGGCAGCAACCTACAGCCTCACGAAGAACCTTCTTGCTCCGGTGAAACCAACAACCACATTTTATGAAGAACTGTGTTCGCTGGTCCAGGAACACCTGAATCTGAAGGAGAACATTCTGATGGCAAGGCATCGATTTTATACATATCAACAGTCTGAAGGCCAGGAAGTGGCGAGCAATGTCGCCGAACTAAGGCACCTTGCAGGACATTGCGAATTCAGTGTATTCCTGGAGCAAATGCTAAGAGACTTTTTTCTGCTTGACATTGGCCATGAGGTTATCCTTCACAAACAATTGACTGTTGAAACACCGAACCTGAGCAAAGCCATAATGATAGCCCAGGCATTTATGTCCACCAGCGATAACACCAAACAAATTTTGCAACATAAAGATGCATCGTCAAATACTGTACACAAAGTAACGTTGTTTTCAGGAAGGAATGCATATGGCAGAAGGAACATGCCTGCAAGCTGCACGACCTCAGATGACTCAGAGTCCACCATCAAGTGTAATTGTGAGGCAATTAACACCTTGTTGGCGCTGCAGAGGTGATCATCGAGCCCATTCAAACACTATGCATGCAATGGCTGTGGAACAATTTGCTGGACACCTCCAGCAAATGTGCAGATGAGCTGCAAGCCCTGCAAACCACCACGTTGCAAAGGAAGACCGATCCATGGTGGATCCAACTGAACAAAAGACTCGAATTGAGGACGCAGAAGTGTACAGAGTACACACCTTCACCACAAAATATCCACCCATCATGTTAAAATTTGAACTGAACGGAATTCGATGGAATTGGACACGGGTACGAGTCAGTCTATCATGAGCAAAAAAGTCTTTGAGAGGCTGTGTTGCAACAAGGCACAAAGGCCAAAGCTGAGCCGTATTCATACCAATCTGAGAACTTACACTAAAGAGCTGATCCCTGTAATTGGCACTGCAGCAGTAACCATCTCCTATGATGTAGCGCTGCACGAACTACCACTATGGATTGTACCAGGCGATGGACCCACACTGTTCGGCAGAAGCTGGCTGGGAAAAATGCGCTATAACAGGGATGACATCCGAGCGCTTTCGTCCGTCGATGATGTCTCCATCGTTGTTTGAGTTAGGCATCGGAAATTTCTTTGGGGTGAAGTTGCAGATCCACTTGGTTCCCGGTACATGACCCATCAACCACAAGGCACGTGTGGTGCCATTCATGATGCGAGAGAAAGTGGAGATCGAGCTGGACAGACTGCAATTAGAGAGCATCATCGCGCCAGATGAGTTCAACGAGTAGACCCATCCGATTATTCCAGTTCTCAAGGGTGATGGCATGGTCAGAATTTGAGGGGACTGTAAAGTAACGATTAATTGTTTTTCACTGCAGGACCAGTACCCACTACCCAAGGCAATCTACCTATTTGCGATGCTGGCATGAGGGAAGACGTTCATTAAGTTGGACCTGACCTCAGCCTACATGATGCAGGAGCTGGTGGAATCCTCGCAAGGCCTCACCTGCATCAACACGCACAAAGGTCTGTTCATCTACAATAGATGCCCATTTGGGATTTGATCGGCCACGGCTATTTTTCAAAGGAACAAGGAGAGTCTGCTAAAGTCAGTTCCACACACTGTGGTTTTCCAGGATGACATATTGATCACAGGTCGAGATAGTATCGAACAAAGAGGTTCAAAGTCGGCTAGATCGTGTGGGATTCAGGTTGAAATGCTCAAAGTATGTTTTTCTGGTGCCAGAGGTCGAGTTCTAAGGTAAAAGAATTGTGGCAGACGGTATCAGACCCACCGACGGCAAGACGGAGGCCATCAAGAATGCGCCGAGACCATAGAACGTGATGGAGCTGTGGTCATTTCTGGGACTGCTCAATTATTTTGTTAATTTCCGACCCACATTATGCCCCTTGCTGGAACCTCTACATGTGTTGATATGCAAGGAAGATGTCTGGGTATGGGGGAAATCAGAAGAGACTGCTTTTGTGAGAGCCAGAAACCTGTTGTGTTCCAACCAACTGCTTGTTCTGTATGACCCATGTAAACGTTTAGTGCTAGCTTGTGATGTATCTTCGTACGGGGTTGCGTGTGTGTTACAAGCAAACAAATCGGGAACATTGCAACCGGTCGCTTATGCATCCAGGAGTTTGTCCAAGGCCGAAAGGACCTACAGCATGTTTGAAAAAGGAGCTCTGGCATGCGGTTACAGGACAAAAAATTTGCAGCATTGTCTGTTTGGGCTTAAGTTCGAGTTAGAAACTGCTCATAGCCACTGATATCGCTTTTCTCAGAGAGCAAAGGTATCAATACAAAATGGATTGGATTATGCTTCAATCAATATTCAAATGACCCCGTATGCCGATCTGTTTGTTTAAAGATCCCCTGGGTTCCCGAAATGTGTATTTAAATGACCCTCTGTGACACGATCTGTTCATTAAAAGACCACTGGTAACTTCGAATCATGGAATGGTTACAGCACAGAGGAAGGCCATTGCCTTGCTGAGCCCATGCCGGCTCTCTGCAAGATCACCTGATCTAGTCCCACACACCCACTCTTTCCCTGACACCCTGTATGTTGTTCTTTTTTTCTGGTGCTTATCCAACTCGCTGTTCAAAGCAGTGATTGAAATTGCCTCCACCAGCGTTTCAGGCAGTGCATTCCAGATCCTAACCACTCGCTGTGTAAAAGCGTTTTTTAAAATATCGTCTTTGTTTCTTTTGCCAATCTCCTTAAATCTGTGTCCTCTAGTTCTCGACCCTTCTGCGAATGGGACCAATTTTTCTCTATCTATTCCTTCGAGACTCCTCATGATTTTGAATAACTCTATCAAATCTTCTCTCAGCCTTCTCTGCAAGGGGAACAGCCTCAACTTCTCTCGTCTATGAACGTGACTGAAATCCCTCATCCCTGGAATCATTCTCGAAAACTTTTCTGCACCCTCTCTAATAACTTCACTTCCTTCCTCCAGTGTGGTGCCAAAATTGGACACAATACTGCAGTTGATGTCAAACCAGTGTTTTATACATGTTCATCATATCAACTCAGCTGTGTATTTGAAGGAACCTCCGTTTAACGAGCTGTATATTTAATGCCCCCCTCCCAAAACTGGTTCTGTATATTTAAATAACCTTCGGGAATTGGATCTGCATATCTATACATATATATATATACTGTATATATATGATAATCCGGAACCCAATCTGTGTATTTAATGACCCTGAAACCCGATCTGTATATGAAAAATAGACCCAGGATCCCATCTACATATTTAAATAACCCACTGAAACCAATTTGTGAATTTAAAGAACCCGGTCTCCAATCTGTAGATTTAATGGAGCCCATGGAACCCGTCCTGTGAATTTGAGGGCCATTCATTTTACGATATTTGTTATGAAAGTTCCCCCGCGAACCCTATCTGTGTATTTCAGTAATGCCCAACCCCCACAACCCGGTGTGTCTATTGAAACATCCCTGGAACCCGATCTGTACATTCAAAAGAACCCAAGAATCAGATGTATGCTTAAATGACCCTCACCCCAATCTATGTATTTGAAGGATCCCTGGAATCTGATCTGAGTATTTAATGTTTTCCCGGGTACCCCCATGGGTATTTAAAGGACAACCTGGATACCGATCGAAGTATTTCAAGGACCACCTATGAACCCAGACACTGATCTGTGTATTTAAATGGCTCCCGAAAACTGAACTACAAATTTAAAGGACTCCAATAGCTGATATGTAATGAAAGAACCTCCACCACCCCCACCCTATCCCAGGACATGATCTACTCATTTAAAGGATACCCGGTCACTGATCTGTGTATTTAAAGGAGCGCCCAGAACTCGGTGAGTTCATTTAAAAGACACAGCGATCGGTGTCACTCTGCTGGTAAACCCTAATCTGATGGACTTTCCTCATCAACAGCCAGGCCATCAATCAGAAGCTGGCAGGATCCAGCTCCAGATCCTCCAGTCAAACACACACATCAAGTATTACAGAGTTTGCTGCACTGTCCCCCTCGCTCTAATGGAGAGGATTCCCCCTTTCCCACATTAATCAGGGACACTTTGTTCCACTGGGAGGGAGTTACAACAACTTCCGGTCAATCGGAGGCGGCTGTGGCGGCCGTGCCTCTCCACAATGCAGCGCGTCGGGGAAAAGGCCCAATCGATGCAGAGCACCGGCCGCGTGATACTCTGGGGGCTGGAGTCACCTGACCCCCAGACAGGCGGTGGAGGGGGCGTGGCCCGCTGATACAGCGGCCATGTTGGCGGTGCGTCTACGTGGTGAGGTCAGTTCCAGTAAGACGCACTGTGCCCAAATGCCCGCCCACTCTGTGTGAACACCATTTAAAGTCCTTTTATCAAATCTTTGCAACCTTTTTTCAAACCCATTCAACTCTCCTTTCCAACCCATTCTGAACCCACTTAAGCCTCCTATTAACCCATGCTTTTAAGAACATTCATTAAAACTCTTCTTCAAAGTTGAGCTCCCTCTTTCCATAATCCCTTGAAACCTATTATCAGATCCCCTTTGTTAAGCCACTTCAAAAAAAATTACACGACTTTTAACCCACTTTTAAAACCTCCATTGTTGAAGCTCCTTTTTGCGTCTTTTCAAAACATTTTCATACCCACTTTAAGGCCGCTTTAAACCCTTTTTCATATCAAATCTTTAATCATATTGAAACCCAATCCCACCTGGTCCCGTACCGTGTGTGTTTCTTATTCTCAGCACCTGTACATGTACAGTTCACAGCGGGTAAAGTGGAACGATTCTGTCCCGTGTGGTACAGTACAGTCCGAGTGTGTCTCTCACTCTCAGCTCCAGTACATGTACAGTTCACAGCGGCTGAAGGGGAACGATTCTGTCCCATGTGATGAAGTACAGCCCGTGTGTGTCTCACAATCAGCACCTGTACAGGTACAGCACACAGCGGGAAAAAGTGAACGATTCACTCCTGATGTTTATAAATAGAGGCGACCCACTGTTACCTGTCGTCAGCTGATGCTGCAGATCGGCAACAGTTCTGCTACATTGCCAGGAAGTTCCAGGGAGTGGGGGGAGGAAACTGCTGGGACAGTGGTTCTGTGCAACTTGAAGATCTGAAATTCCGCTATCGCTTCTTCAGTGGCCTGAAGGATCCTATCATCAACCTGCTGCAGCTCTGGAGAAACTAGTCGGAGTTCGCACTTCTCATGTTCAATATAGTTCCTATTGCAGTTTGCAGAAGGATCCTGTCTACAGTTGCAAGCCTCCTTTTTGCCTATTTAAATCCATCATTGAATTTGCAGCACAGGAAGAGGAAATTCAGTCTGTTATGTTCAGAATAACTCCACAAGACTGTATATTGCAAGCTCAAACTGTTGGGACCTTGGTCTCTTTAATGTAACTCCAGAGTGAGGGAGCAGCACGGTAGATATACAGTCCTGTGGTATCCAATGTGGCAAAGACTAGTTGGAGGCCAGAGGATTGGGAAACTTTTAAACGCCAGCAAAGAATGACTAAAAAAATAATAAAGAGAGTTACGATAGATTATAAAAACAGGTAGTTAGAGTTGCTGCAGGTACTTAAAAAGGAAAAGCATGACTGAAGTAATTTTTGGTCCCCTAGAGAATGAGACTGGGCAATTAATAGTGGGGAACAGGGAAATGGTTCAACAATTATTTTATATCGGTTTTCATGGTAGAAGACATTATAAACAACACAATAGTCGATAATCACGGGGCTACAGGTACAGATGAACTTAAAGCAATCACTAGCACTTCAGAATTCCTATTCCGAAAAATAATGGGACTAAAGGCAGACAAGTCCCGTGGACCTGAAGGCTTACATCCTAGAGTCTCAAAAGAAGTAGCTGCAGAGTTAGTGGATGCATTGGTTGTAATCTATCAACATTCCCTGGATTCTGGGGAGGTCCCAGCGGATTGGAAAACCGCAAATGTAACATTCCTCTTTAAACAACGGGGGCAGACAGAAGGTAGAAAATTATAGACCAATTCGCCAAACATCTGTCATTGGGAAAATGCTGGACTCCATTATTAGGAAAGCAGCAGCAGGACATTGGGAACAGCATCATTCAATGAAGCAGAGTTAGCATGGTTTTATGAAAGGGAAATCATATTTGACAAATTGCTGAAGTTCTTTGAGGATGCAATGAGAAGGGTGGATAAGGTGGAACCAGTGGATGTGGTGCATTTGGATTTCCAGAAGGCATTCGATAAGGTAGCACATAAAAGGTTACTGTAAAAGATAAAAATTCATACGGTTGAGGGTAATATATTAGCATCGATAAAGGATTGGCTAACTAACAAAACAGAGATTCGGGATAAATGGGTCATTTTTTTCTGTTTGGCTAAAAGTGATGGGGTGCCACAGGGTTCGGTGCTGGGTCCTCAACTATTTACAACATATATTAATGACTTGGATGAAGGGACTGAGTGTAATGTAGCTAAGTTTGCTGATGATACAAAGATGGGTGGGAAAGCAAATTGTGAGGAGGACACAAAAAAATTGGCAAAGGGATATAGATAGGACAGTGGGCAAAAAATTGACCGATGGAGTATAATATGGCAAAATGTGGGGCAGAAACAAGAGAAAAGCAAATTATAATTTAAATGGAGAAAAATTGCAAGTTACTGAGGGACCAGGAGGTCCTTTTGCATGAAACAAAAACAGTTAGTATGCAGATACAGCAAGTAATGAGGAAGGCAAATGGAATGTTGTCCTTTATTGCAAGGGGGATCGAGTTTAAAAGCAGAGAAGTCCTGCTAAAACTCTACAGGGTATTGGTGAGACCATACCTGGAGTACTACGTACAGGTTTGGTCCATATATTTAAGGAAGGATATACTTGCATTGGAAGCTGATCAGAGAAGGTTCACTAGGTTGATACCGGAGATGAGGGGGTTGACTTATGAAGATAGGTTGAGTACGTTGTGTCTATACTCATTGGATTTCAGAAGCATGAGGGGTGATCTCATCGAAACATATAAGATAATGAGGGGGCTCGAAAAGGTGGATGCAGAGAGGATATTTCCACTCCTCGGAGGAACTAAAACTAAGGGACATAGTCTCATAATAAGTGGCTGCCTATTTTAAACTGAGATGAGGAGGAATTTCTTCTCTCAGAGGGTTGTAGATCTATGGAATTCTCTGCCCCAGAGAGCTGTGGAGGCTGGGTCATAGACAGATTTTTGAGTGATAAGGGAATAAAGGGTTATGTCGAGCGGGCAGGGAGGTGGAGCTGAGTCCATGATCAGATCAGCCACGATCTTATTAAATGGCGGAGCAGGCTCCAGGGTTCAAATGGCATACTTCTGCTCATATTTGTTTGTTTCTTATGTTCTTTTCACATCTCATTCTTCTAAACTCCAATGAGTGTAGGCCCAACCACTCAATCTTTCCTCATATGACAAACCAACCTTGTGAACTGTCACTGAACTGCCTCCAATGCAAGTATATACCTTCTTATATAAGGAGACAAATATTGTACACACTACGCCAGGTGTTGTGTTACCAACACCATGTACATTTGTAGACAAACTTCCTTACATTTGTACTCCAATGCCTTTGCAATGAAGGGCAACAGACCATTTGTTTTCCTAATTACTTGCTCTACCTGCATGCTTAATTTTTGAGCTGCAGGTACAACGACCCCCAGATCCCTTTGTTCTGCAGCATTTTCTAATCACTCCCATTTAAATCATAATTTGCTTTTTTATTTTTCTGACCAATGTGGATAACCTCACATTTTCTCAAAATTTACTCCATCTGCCAAATTTTTGCCCACTCACTTACCCTATCTATATCCCTTTGCATATTCCTTGCATACTCCTCACAACTTGCTTTCTCATTTGTATCATCAGGAAATTTGTCTACGTTTGATCCCTTCACAGAAGTCATTAATATAGATTGTAAATAGTTGAGGCCCCTGTACCAATCCCTGTGGCATCCCACTAGTTACTGGTTGCCAACCTGAAAATTATCCCAACTCTGTTTTCTTTTAATTAGCCGATCCTCTATGCATGCTGATATATTACCCTTAAACCCATGAGCTTTTATCTTGTGCAGTTCCCTTTTATGTTGTACCTTTTCTAATGTTTTCTGGAAATCCAAACACATGACATCTACTGGATCCACTTTATCCACCCTTCTCGTTACATTCTCACCGAACTCCAGAAAATGTGTCAAACATGATTTCCCTTTCAAACAATGCATGCTGACTCTTATTGACTGTAGTCGTGCGACTACTTCCTTAATAATGGATTCCAGCATTTTCACAATGATATGACCCTAGGATGCAGGCCATCAGGTCCAGGGAACTTTTTCGTCATTACTAAGGCCGATGATCTTAGCTCAACATGGCACACAATCCAGATGGTCCTTTGTCCTTTTAGAAAGTTATTCATTATTCAAGGCAAAAATAAGACGTCTTCGCTGCAAGTTGACACCATCTTGAGGTCAATCCCCTCAGAGATGTCCCCTTGCTGCATGAGCAAAAAACATACGAGAGGTAATGAAACAACACACAAGGCACATTGAAGTCCAAACTTTATTGCAGGGGATGTATTGAGGTAATTCTGTGCTGCAAATAATCACCATAGCAACCAAGCACTCCCTCTATATATGAGCTGCAATGGAATGTTATTTCTCAGTTGAACAGCTTATTATGGTAAATATATATCTTGCAGTGCTGAAGCAGCATAAAAGACGAGTAACAAAATGTCCACTGCCATTATATTTGGCATCCTTCCATTTCAAGATCGAGAATAAACTGGTTCAATTTCTCGCAGCCGCTTCTGTATCTCGAGCCTGTGCATTTTGATGCAGATGGAATCTCTTCAATCCAAGATTGCGAGTCAAGAATATATTGCATTCTGTGGATGTGGCGGGATACAGAGAAAGACAGAGAAATGAGTATAAATTAGATCAGTATACCCTTCTGGCACTCAATGTACGTCAGGATTTATTCAAAGAAAAATAAAGACATTTTCATCAATAGAGCACCTTCAACAACTCCAGGCCATCTAACAGCACTTTACAACCCAAGAATTACTTTTAAACTGCAGATATTGTTACAATATAGGAAATTCAGGAACTATTTTGAGCACAGTAAGCTCTCACAAAGAGCAATAAGATAATGACCAGATAATCTGTTTTATCAATGGTGGTTGAGGGACATAATTTGACCAGGATACCAGAGAGAACTGCCATGCTCTTGTTCAAAAGGGATCGTTTAATGTCTTATCCAAAAGACTGCACTTCCGACTGTGCTCACTCCCTCGGTACTGCACTGATAATGCCAGCCTGGATTCTGAGCTCATATCTCTGGAGTGGGAGACTTGAACCTACAATTTGCTACCCACTGAGGCACAGCTGACGTCAGTATTTTGTGATGATTCTCAGCTGCTGAGAGCCCAAAGGAAATGGGAGGGTAGCTGCTGTCATGTAAAAGTGTCTTCATGTCTCCCAGCATGTCACCATTGAGAATGCTCATCACAATCTGACTTACTTTCTATTTGCATCCTTGGTCTTGCCATCCTTCCCCATTAACAGGTATGTTTTCTCAGACTGCAGTTCAAACTGGCAGGATTTCCGTTTGAGATAATGCCGCATATCATTCGCCATAATGTTCTCATCGATTGCTATTTTAAAGATGAGCAGAGTATGTGACATGTTTGTTAATTTCATTTTCTGGAAACACCGAGCGAAAGATTACTATTTCTTGTCTCAGCAAAGAGCAGTTTATTGATCTATCTGAGCAGGCAGACCCGAACAATCTATCTCCAATGTGACTTCATGATTAACATCCTATTCTTATGGGGAGGCCCAAAATAATAAATAATTAAAAAAGAGAGATCACTTTATAAAACACAAATGTTCAGAAGACTTTATTTGATGATGAATATTCCACTTCTCCAGCCCACGATTTTCCACTTTTTAAGGGGACGGGTGACAGATATCAGAATGGCGAAAGAAAAGTGCAAACTATCAGACTCCAATTCAAATGTAAACGATTATAGGGCGATTGTCATGATCGTTCAGACTGATTAGTCGACTGCATAATGAGACGGAAGATGTACAGTTCGGGTTTGTCGTAAGGCTGATATGGGAAGGTCAGTCACCCCTGGGGCCCAAATCGAGAACTCTACAATGAAGAATTTTTGTGTTTAGCTTACTTACAACGTTTGATAGGTTTTGTGATGGAGACTGTGTAGACGGCGAAGTGTCCAGTTGTGCTTATATTGAACACCGTGACTATATAGGCTGGAAAGAAATTGGAGCAAATCAATCATTAGAAATCTAGTATTAAACATTTCATTTTCTTCATGGGGGATTATATTCATTGTTGATATGTTTATCTTTGTTATTAGTTTAACAATCATTTGATACCAACCAAGAAAATGTGAACCATTCATTTCTCAAGTTGTGTTTCATTTACACTGTGAAATAATTTTAAATGTGAGATAGGGGAACCAGCCCACACTGCGATATGTTTGCGCACTAGATCCGTGTAGCAGAGCAATTCTCCAGTTGTCTTGGTTTAATCCTTGCCTCTGGATAAAGGCCTATCTCTGTCAAGCCTGTGTGGTGGCTGATGTGCAAAGGTCACCACACGTTAAAAAAAATCCACGCACAGGCATCTTCCACTCACTCAATTGGAGTTCAGGACTGGAATATCGGGTCCTTCATTGAAACATCCATGAACTCGTGGAAGCAAGTCATCCTCGTTCGAGGGACTGGCTGTGATGATGATGAAATAATTGTAATATTTTGTCCTAAATGTATTGGATACAATCGGTTTCAGAACGAATATGCCTTCATTCACTTACTCACTCACTCAGATTGATTGACATTTTCCCACATATGAATCCCCCCCCCACTCCAGCCCCCGCATCGATTAGTAATTTGTCTCTTTACAAAGCTAATGACAAATGCAGCACTTAATAGTAGAATGCTGAGAATGAACGCATGCTGTTGGATAATCCGTGCCCAGTTTTAACATTCCAAACCTGAATAAACTGGAGCAGTTACCATAGTCAACAATCGGAGTGTAGCAGGCGAAATCCATCCGTGCCTCTCCCTCGACATCTGGGGAAAACGTTCGCCTAATGCGAGGGCAGCGACCTGAGAGAGAGCACAGAGATGCATGAGTAAAACATATCGTCAATGGGATAGACCAATAGACGAAGGTCATTCCAGTGTTTCAAATGGACCTAGTGTGGTGAAAAACATTTGAATAGAAATAAATCGGTCAATATTGTGAAATAGATCAGACCATCAGTCTGACAGTAACTGGGCAGAATTGGCAGGGTGAATTGTGCTCCTATTTCAACAGATGTCAGGATTCTACCTTTGAGTAACAGTGTATGGAGACTCATACAACTTATAAAAAAATCCACAAGATACTTATTGGAGCATTTAAAAAGAACATGATTACTTACATCTAACGCTGATGCATGTATAGTCATAGAATGACACAGCAAAAAAGTTTAAGGCCATCGTGCTTGTGCCTGTTATTTGAAAGAGCTATCCAATTAATCCCAGTCTCCTGCTCCTTCCCATAAAACTGCAGTTTTCTTCCTTTTCAAGTATATATCCAACTTCCTTTTGAAAGTTACTATTGAATCTGCTTTCATCACCCTTTGAGCCAGTGCATTCCAGATCATAACTATTCTCTGTCTGAAAAACAAACCTCCTCATCTCGCCTCTGGTTCCCTTGCCAATTATCTTAAATCTAAAATAGAATGGCAGCCAACATAAAAGGTGATACATAAGAACATAAGAATTAGGAACAGGAGTAGGCCAGCTAGCCCCTTGAGCCTGCTCCACCACTCAACAAGATCATGGCTGATCTGGCCGTGGACTCAGCTCCACTTACCCGCCCGCTCCCCAAAACTCTTGATTCTCTTATTGGTTAAAAATCTATCTATCTGTGACTTGAATACATTCAATGAGCTAGCCTTAACTGCTTCCCTGGGCAGAGAATTCCACAGATTCACAACCCTCTGGGAGAAGAAATTCCTTCTCAACTCGGATTTAAATTGGCCCTCCACTATTTTGAGGCTGTGCCCCTAGTTCTAGTCTCCCCTACCAGTGGAAACAACCTCTCTGCCTCTATCTGTCTATCCCTTTCATTATTTTAAATGTTTCTATAAGATCACCCTTCATCCTTCTAAACTCCAAGTAAAGACCAAGTCTACTCAATCTATCATCATAAGGCAACCCCCTCATCTCCAGAATCAGCCTAGTGAATCGTCTCTCTACACCCTCCAAAGCTAGTATATCCTTCCTCAAGTAAGGTGACCAAAACTGCACGCAGTACTCCAGGTGTGGCCTCACCAATACCCTGTAGAGTTGCAGCAGGACCTCCCTGCTTTTGTACTCCATCCCTCTTGCAATGAAGGCCAACATTCCATTCGCCTTCCTGATTACCTGCTTCACCTGCAAACTAACATTTTGGCATTCATGCACAAGGACCCCCAGGTCCATCTGCACCACAGCATGTTGCAATTTCTCCCCATTCAAATAATATTCCCTTTTACTGTTTTTTTTCCAAGGTGGATGACCTCACATTTTCCGACATTGTATTCCATCTGCCAAACCTTAGCCCATTCGTTTAACCTATCTAAATCTCTTTGCAGCCTCTCTGTGTCCTCTACACCACCCGCTTTCCCACTAATCTTTGTGTCATCTGCAAATTTTGTTACACTACACTCTGTCCCCTCTTCCAGGTCATCTATGTATATTGTAAACAGTTGTGGTCCCAGCACCGATCCCTGTGGCAGAACACTAACCACCGATTTCCAACCCGAAACATTTATCCAACATTTATCCCGACTCTCTACTTTCTGTTAGACAGCCAATTCTCGATCCATGCTAATACATTCCCTCTGACTCCACGTACCTTTATCTTCTGCAGTAAGCTTTTGTGTGGCACCTTATCGAATGCCTTTTGGAAATCTAAATACACCACATCCATCGGTACACCTCTATCCACCATGCTCGTTATATCCTCAAAGAATTCCAGTAAATTAGTTAAACATGATTTCCCCTTCATGAATCCATGTTGCATCTGCTTGATTGCACTATTCCTATCTAGATGTCCCGCTATTTCTTCCTTAATGATAGCTTCAAGCATTTTCCCCACTACAGATGTTAAACTAACCGGCCTATAGTTACCTGCCTTTTGTCTGCCCCCTTTTTTAAACAGAGGTGTTACATTAGCTGCTTTCCAATCCGCTGGCACCTCCCCAGAGTCCAGAGAATTTTGGTAGATTATAACGGATGCATCTGCTATAACTTCCGCCATCTCTTTTAATACCCTGGGATGCATTTCATCAGGACCAGGGGACTTTTCAACTTGAGATCAATTAGCCTGTCCAGCACTACCACACTAGTGATATCGATTGTCTCAAGGTCCTCCCTTCCCACATTCCCGTGACCAGCAATTTTTGGCATGGTTTTTGTGTCTTTCACTGTGAAGACCGAAGCAAAATAATTTTTTAAGGTCTCAGCCATTTCCACATTTCCCATTATTAAATCCCCCTTCTCATCTTCGAAGGGACCAACATTTACTTTAGTCACTCTTTTCCGTTTTATATATCGGTAAAAGCTTTTACTGTCCGTTTTTATGTTTTGCGCAAGTTTACCTTCGTAATCTATCTTTCCTTTCTTTATTGATTTCTTAGTCATTCTTTGCTGTCATTTAAAATTTTCCCAATCTTCTCGTTGCTCACTAACCTTGGCCACCTTATACGCATTGGTTTTTAATTTGACAAAAGTCGTCTACAGGCATATAAATAGTAAAAGGTTTGTAAGTGGAGGTGCAGGGCCGATTAGGGACCAAAAAGGAGAATTATTCACGGTGGCAAAGGGAATGGCTCAGGAACTAAATGAGTACTTTGTAGCTGTCTACAGCAAGGAAGATGTTGCTGCCATAAACACAGTGAAGGAGCAGGAAGTGGAGACCCGAGATAAGATAAAAATTGATAAAGACGAGTTATAAGAAAGGACGTTTGCTCGTAAAGTAGATAAATCACCAGGAGTGGTTTGCTAAGGGAATTGAGGGCGGAAATAGTGGAGGTACTGGCCATAATATTCCAATCCCCCATAGACACTTGGGTGGTGCCAGAGGGCTGGTGAATTGTAAATCTTCTATAAAGGAAGTAAAGATAATCCCAGCTGCTGCAGGCCAGTCAGTTTAAACTTGATAATGGGGAAGCTTTCAGAAACAGTAATCAGTGACAAAATTAAGAGTCACTTGGATAGGGGTGGATTCATTAAGGAAAATCAGCACAGAGTTGTTAAAGGCAAATGCATGTTTAACCAACTTGATCGAGTGTTTTGATGTGGTAAAAGAGAGTGTTGATGTGGGTTATATGGTTGAAGTAGATTACATGGATTTTCAAAAAGCTTTTGACAAAGTGCCACATAACAGATTTGCCAGCAAAATTGAAGCCTATGGATTAAATGGGATAGTTGCAGCCTGAATACAAAATTGGCTAAGTGATAGGAAACAGAGTGTTGTGGTGGATAGTTGTTTTTCCGACTGGAGGAAGGTGTACGGTGCTTTTCCCCAGGGATCGGTTCTCAGACCACTGCTTTTCATGGTATATATTAAATACTTGGACGTGGGTGTACAGGGTGTAATTTCAAAAATTGCTGATGATACAAATATTGCAAGTAAAGTAAAAAGTGAGAAGGAGAGTGATAGAATTCAGGAAGCCATTGACAGGCTGGTGAAATGAGTGGAAACACGGCATATGAAATTTAACACAGATAAGTGTGAAGTGATATATTTTGGTGGAAAGAATGAGGAGAAGACATATAAACTACATGGTACAATCGTAAAGCGAGTGTTGGAACAGAGAGACCTGGGGGTATGCGTGGATAATTTGTTGAATGTGCCAGGGCAGATAGTGAATGCAGCTGAAAGGCATACGGGATCCTGGGCTTCATAAATAGAGGCATAGAGTAGAAAAGTGTGGACATTATGATGAGCCTGTTTAAAACAAATTATGATGAGCCTGTTTTCAACTGGAGTATTGTGTCCAATTCTGGGCACCACAATTTAGGAACGATGTGACGGCCTTGGGAGGAGGGTGGGTGGTAGGGGCGGCGGGCTGCAGAAAAGATTTAGGGGATGATTGCAGGAATGAGGGACTTCAGTTGTGTGGATAAACTGGAGAAGCTGGTGTTGTTCTCAGAACAGTGAAAATGAAGAGAAGATTTGATAAATGTGTTCAAAATCCCGAGTGGTCTGGACAGAGCAGATGGAGAGAAACTGTTCCCATTGGCAGTGTAATATAGAGCGCCCCCTAGTGGACTATAGTTCCACCAAGTGGACAACTGATGTACTGCAAGTACTGCCAATAAAGTGTCGTGTGACAAAGTCACATGATGACAGTTTTCTGTGCAGGAGCAATCTTGTAGTTTGTTAATGATACATTACATAGCATTGAAAAGAAGCAACAGGACGAGGAGGTTCGAGAGATTCCAGTCATCAAGAGGCCGAGTGTATCTTACAAAGATTTGCGATGTATCATCATCCAAGTAGATGTTGCAGGAACCAGGATACCCATGGGATTCGACACTGGTGCCCCATGAGCGTAGTACCAGAATCGTTATATCTCAACAAGTTCAGCGATTTTCGACTGGAGAAATCATACTTCGAGCTGCAAGGCTACTCATGAGATCAAATCACTGTTGTAGGATGTATCACCATCCTGGTGAAATGCAAGGATCAGTTTCAGAGCTTGCCTCTCATAGTAGCAGCAGGAGGCTTGTTTGCCTTGATACGTAGAAAATGCTTGTGATCACTGAAGCTGAATTAGAAAAATATATTTGGTGTGGAAACAAGATTTGCATCGACAGATGATGTCATGAAGCAGGATCTGAAGATGTTCCTTGAAACAAGCTGTTCAATCCAAGACTTCAGGGTGAGTGTCAGAGTCCAGCAGGACGCTAGACCAGTTTACTGCAAGCCATGTCCTGTACCATACGCACTCATGGAGAAAGTTCAGCAGGAACTCAAAAGACTGCAAACTGAGAACATTATCTCTAAGGTAGATCAAAGAAATTTTACTACACCCATTGTTGTTCTACCTTGGTCAGATGATAATGCTGAGGCTTTGACCATGGTTGCCATCCCAATCACAAGATAGACCCAATAGGGATCAAGTGTTCTATTTCTGTTACATTGATGAGTTGCCAGTCATAGCTGAATAGATTGGTAGAGCAACCAAACATGACCCAGTTATGTCAAAGCTGTATGATTACATAGGAAATGGCTGGCCAAACCAGGTATCATAGAAAGATATTCATCCATAATTTATTCATACAAATAAACTGTCTGAAGATAAAGGATGTATCATGGGCAGCAAGAGTCGTTATCCCAAATAAATTCAGGTCCAAATTGTTGGCAGATCTTCATGACCACTACTTGGGAATGTGCTGGACCAAGAGTTTTGCGCGCAATTACTTATGGTGGACAGGTTTAGATAAAGTTATAGAGTACATTGTTAATCAGTGTACAACATGTCAATCGGTGAGGAAGAAATCACCATCAGTACCGTTAACTCCATGTAAATGGCACCGCAGGGTATGGCAAAGGTTACATGTAGATTTTACGAGGCAGGAAGGGCAACAATTGTTCATTGTGATTGATAGTCATTTGAAGTGGGTACATGTGTTTCCAATGTGAAAAATAACAACAATAAAACACAAGACAATTTGCGAAGATTGTTTTCGTCATATGGCATCGCAGAAGAAATTGTGTCTGATAATGGGCTGCAATTTAGTTCAGAAGAATGTGCATAGTTCATGAGTAGAAACCAAATTTCCACGATACCTCCCTGCTACAAATGTTCCAACAGAGTGCATAGTACAACTTGTAAAACATGCGTTCATCAAGCAAATGTTGGATCCATATCCAAGGAAACGGCAGTTATCATTGGAACACAAACTAGTAAATTTTCTGATTACTTATCGTAATACTCCTCATAAAATTACTGGCAGAATACCAGCAGAGTTGTTTCTCAAAAGACAGCCATTGAAGCACGTCCTTGGTGTTAAAGTCAAATTAGGCATATTCAGTAGAAGAGAAACAATTAGGACAGAAAGAGAATCATGATAGAGGAAGAGTAAGAGAGAGAACTGTGAAATTGAATCAGAAGGTTAAAGTGGAGAATCATCACCATAAAAGATTAAAGTGGTTACCAGGAAGAATAGTAAAGATATGTGGCTCCTGCACATATTTGGTCAAGATGTTTTAATATGGAAAGGTGAGTTTTGTTCACATTGATCATATTTTATCTACAGATGTGGAATGAGTTTAAATTGGAATGATTCAATTAAATCTGATGAGTCAGATAGTCTTGTTACAAGTAGAGGCCCAGTCGCAAATTCTACATCTGATATACGAGAAACCACTACAAGAGAAGGTCAGAATTTAAGTCTGAGTCGGAGTCAGTCAGACATAGAGTCTTAAGTTGCAGGGAGTTCACATGTAGATTAAGGATTGCCCTTGGAGAAAAACTCTCCCCAGGCTGACCCTAAAATGAGTCTAAGTTCGACACTAAGTTTGGGAAGTTCTGTTTGAGAGCGAAGATATTCTCTTCAAAACAGAAGACCAGTGATTAAGTTTGATTTGTAAATATAGAAAAATAAATCCATATCTTTTGTTGTGTATTACCATGCAAGTTATGCATAATGATTATATTGTTATAATTACATATTCATTAAGGAGCCAGAAGTGTAATAAAGAGCTCACCCTGTGGCTGACTGTTCCACCTAATGAACTACTGATATACTGCAACTGCTGCTGTAAATAACAAAGGTCATGTGACAAAATCACATGATGACAGTTTTCTGTGCAAGTGGCAACTTGTAGAGTGTGTTTGTTAGTGATGTAGCAAAAATATATCAAAGGCAGAATGATTGAGAACCAATTACATCTTCCCTTAAAACTCTCCGCTCCAATGAGCATCTGTGGTCTCATTCGCAAAAACAACACCGAATAATGCTGAAGGTACAAAAGACTGACAGGATAGGTCAGATTGTGCACAAAGCCTAAAGACAGGTGATATTTATCATTTTATTTTCTAATGTACATTGATCGAAACTTACCTTCAGCACATTCGCAAACAACATTTTGGCAGAGCTTTGATACGATGGTGCTTTGTTCTGGTGCGTTATAAAGTACGGTGCATTTGGTACCTGCAACCCAAGCATCAAACCCTCAGAATAGCTTCACATACAGTACTGCTACGTATGTTAGATACAGTGATTAGACATACTGAATGTTAATGTCTGCCAACAGAACATATCCACATAGAGCTGTTGCTCGATCAATAGGCAGACAAATAATCAAACTAATTACATTGGGGTGAAATTATTGACTAGAGTATTGTTGTTGTACTCACAACATTGTGAGTGTCTCACTTCAGCTGCTATACATGTACAGCTTCCAGCGGGTTAAAGGGAATGATTCCGTCCCACCTCGTACTGTATGATCTGTGTGTGTCACAGTTTCAGCTCCAGTACATTTACGGTACATAGCGAGTAAAAGGGGTTCATTTACTTCCTGAATCATCAACCTGCGGAAACTCTCGGCTCATTGGGTATTCGAATCAGAGTAGTAACTACATTGAGGCAGAGTCTTTACTCACTTGGGTTGTAATAGTCGTAAAGTGTTGCGCTTGCGGGTTGTATTAATCCAATAGGAATAATTTGCTTTGCACCAAATACAAAACATTCTCTCTGTTCAGTAACCTACAGGGGATACAATCATCAAGGTACCTTAAGAAACAGTGACATGTAAAATGCACACATCATGATTGTATATTATCATTGTAGCAACATGGTGCAATATATTTGCTTCATGGAATCTTTGCTGAAGAAATCATAGCAAGACATTGAATTCAGTATTAATTGGTTTATTAGCAATGGTTTAACCATCACACTACACATTACAGTTCATCCACCAGGCTCACAACCACCTGCCTCATCGCGGATCCCCTGAACCCAACTGGTTGGGGCTAAATTGAGTCTTGTCACCATCACATGACTGACTAAGCCGCTCCCAACTCAACAGCTCTACAAACATGTGAGCATGCTCACACGTGTATACATTACACATGGGAACAGAAGGAGGTCTTTTAGCCCCTAGGGCCTTCTCCGCCATGCTATCAGATATTGGCTGATCTGTGTCTTAACCCCACTTACCCACCTTTGCTACACATCTTGTGATACCCTTACCAACAAAAATGTATCCATCAGTCTTGAAAGCTCCAATTGTCCCTCACCATCTACCGCCTTTTGGGGGATTGTGTTCTAGATTCTCACTACCCTTTATGTGAAAAGGTGCTTAATGATTTTATTCCTGAAAGGCCCAGCACTAAATTAAAGAACAGGAGCTAGAATTTCCAGTGGTTCACCACCTGGTTTCTCGGCAGTATTCATTGTTTTGGGTGAGAACCCGGTCGGCGAAAAATTCCCCAGCTGAGTAACACCGGCGGGTTTGAAGTTACACTGGGGAGCAGACCGCCGGCATGCAGTGTCCACAGATCACCATGGTGCGATTTTTGGCTGAGTGTGGACCCATTGGTAAGTATATCAAAAAAACACCCTTGAGAATTAGTGGAGCTGGGCGGAAGCTAAATAGATCTGCAAGAAAAAGATAAATGATTGGTTTTTTTACAAAATATTTTCAAAATCTGTTGGGGTTATTTAATTTAAAGGTGTCTTGGGAATGTTTTTTTGGATTTTTTAGTTAGGTTTTTTGAAAAATTATTTTTATTATTTTTTTGGTGTTCGGCCCAACATGCAGCCTCGGGGTAAATTTGTATAGATTTTTTAATTTTTTGCCGATTTTCTTTTGGCACTGCCCAGTTGCACTTTTTTGCACAGATTGGGGGTGCAAGGCCCATGTTTTTCGCTGGGTTGATTTAAATTATTTTTCCGTTAACTTATCGATTTTCCCAGCCTTAGCCTTTTTTGGGGCGGCAATCGGGCATTGGTGGGATTTGAGGAAATTCTAACCCAATATGTCACCTTGTTCTTGAATCTCTCGCCAGGGGAAATAGTTTCTCCATTCCTACCCTATCTGTAACCTACTAAACATAAACATATTAGTTTTGTTGCAAAAATAAGGAGTAATTCCGTCAACATATTGTTCTATTCTGACCGGAGATTATTACTCCGTGTAAGGCCCATTTTTACCAGAAACGCTACCACTGTTACCTGTTTGTGAATTTTGTGGCCTTCAGTCATAGCGGTATTCTGGTGGTAATGAAAAACCTAAATCATCAATTACCGCCTAATAACCGGTCATAGAGATATTTCCCGAATTTCTAGCCCTACATAAACTGATAATTAATAAAGCTTCACTACGGTGCTGATCTCACTCATTTGAACTCTGGTTATAGAAGGGTTTTCCAATTCATGTCAGGTAGCTACAATGTTTCTCTCCATTCTCAGACTACCGAGGAGAAAAGAGGGAAGATTTTTTTTCCATTGACTGTCCAGAAAACCTTCCTGATGCTGTGTGTGCGTGGGTGCAGGACGAGAGTCCTATAAGCAATTGTGGCCTTACCCCAATTTCTCAAGTCCAATAGCTTGACAGGACTCTATCTCGGCTCACCGCCAGATTATTTCCTTACCTGGGGCTTGTGAAACTGAACCAGGAGGGAAAGGGTAAAAACTTGTACAAATGATTTTCAAAATGAAACATACATGCAAATAGTGACATTACCGTCTGAAGATAGAGCAGCACTCTCCCGTCTTTGAAGTCATACGACTCGATGTACCTATCGGCAAGATTTTTTAACTGGGAAATAAATATATTTACAATTACTAAAATGTATGGTCACATCCACCCTTTACAGACATAACATCTTTCTTCTGCATAACAGTGAATGCTGGAAACTGAAATAAAAAGAGAAAATGCTGGAAATCTCAGCGTGTCAAGCAGCATCTGTGGAGGGAAAAGCAGAGTTAACGTTTCAGGTCGACGAAGGGTTAATGTAGGGTCGTCGACCCGAAAAATTAACTCTGCTTTCCCTCCACAGATGCTGACAAACACGTTTCTTGCTGTGCATTTTTATGCACTGATGTAAGGATCTCTGTTTTAGTGCTGATGGTTCTCAGTCCACATTATCACAACGTTCCTTATATCTACCAAGGGAATTATTGGGGAAAGGATATTGCTTTGAATTCACTGTTACACTGGGTCATGCTCAGGCAAACCTGCCTGTATATATCGGCAGTAACCCTTTCTACTCAGCTCACTTTGGGAGTTGGAAGCTCCCAAGGACCTACAACAGCCGAGACTGAGCGGAAACATTGGGGAGACAAAATGGGCCAATAATCGAATTGCACGTTGTGATGAACGTGGACCATCTCACCCCTGTCCATCAGCATGTCCAAGGATCGTAGTCCGTATCGTAGTCCCTCTGTGCCTGTCCTCATTGGAAGATAATTTGCATCTGACAGCTAATTATGTTTTGTAACTTAATCCTTTTATTGTGTTTGACCAAGTTTTTGATACACACTCTGTCTCTAAGCAGTAGTCATACTTAGAAATACACACAATTACACCATTTCCCCCCTGTGTATAGAAGTAACCTTCATCGATGTTTTTGATCGTGAATGTGCAGAAAATTGTGACGCCTAGCTCATGGTATTTATTGGCCTCTCGTCACGCACACTGTCCTTTTGAACATTATGGCCTGATAAGTGTTGTTGTGAACATGGTACCCAGATATCGATAGTTCCTACAAACAACCAGGTGGCCAATCAATTTATCATCCCCGCATGTAACGAATCATCCTGAGCTTATTGTCCCACTTCCTATCTCAAGACTATCTTGGCTGGGTCATTTCACAATGTGGCGACAAAAAGAAGTCAACACGCACGAATCACACATCCTGCACTTTCAGCAGATGCTAAATTGTACCCTGACACATCAATCCCTAAAGAATCATGGTAATTAACAAATTTCTAGATACATTTCAAATCCACAAGCCATTTATAAGTAAAAGAGAGTATTAAGAAAAAGCACAATCATGTGAGATTAAATTTAATCCTAACCCTATGTTTATATATATGCTTGACTAGGGTATCTTTCACAATATATATTTTTAAACGTTATTAATTATATGAGACTTTGGAACTAAAGAACATTCAAAATCATTGACTACAATCTCACTTTCCTTATTTCTGTAAACTTCCCTCACCATGGGTCAGCAGAACTGGTCTTGGCTGAAAACATTTCTAAACGAAATATACCAGGGACTATATTATATCTGTACATGGAATTTCAAGGTAATCTATCTTCAGACAGTACTGTTTTCCCCGATCCTATTTTATTCAGTATTAAAGATATATTTTTTTCTTATTAAGATCACTTTGATCTGAAAACTTCCCTTACGAGCGAGAGCATTCTTAGTAACTTCAGATCAATTTCATAATTAGATTACAGGACCATGTTAATATATGAACTGCCCCAGTCTCTGTATTAAACGATATCAATGTACTTGTGAGGCATTATTATGTTTAATATTTTAACTTGCTCCTGAATCAGTTAAAAACATAACACAGGTAATTTTAAATGCCCCAAAAGCTAGAATTGATTGCATGACATGACAAGAAACACGCAGTGGGTGTTTAACAAGTTAATAATTTAGATCATTGCCCAATAAATCGCTTGCGAACATTGACCTCGGGAGGAAAGAAAGTCTGACCTGATCCAGATCTGTCTTTTCCGGCTCAAATCCACTGAGAAGTGAGATGTCCACAATCGCCATTCCAGTGACTTTCTGATTCTTGTCACCATTGGGTTGATGCCTTTGTGAAATGGAGCAATAAAGACCAAATCAATTCGTTATCAAATTGTATCAATTAGTACCGAGTGCAATCAGAGTTCCGCTGGGTGTTGTGGGTATGAAGGGACAGCTAATGCAAAGTTTCACTTTATACAAGATAGAAAGGGAGTATTCTTTGTGCATTGACAAGACATTGCTTGGTGAGCGATTTGAACAGAGATGATCACGTGTTTCAAAACACAGGGTTAGAGGATCCTTTAACCTGGGGACACAAGTCATGTCTTACCAACACCACCAGACATCATATCAAGAACGCAATTTCAGTCATTATGTTATGGCCTGCATACCTATCCTGATGCAGTATCAGTTTTCAATCACATATATAGAATGGAGGAAAGACAGTTCGAAGGAAGGATAGAATGAAAGAAAGAGAGAAAAAAAAATGAAAGAAAGAAAGCAAGAAAGAAAGTAAGAAAGGATGAGAGAAAGAGAGAAAGAACGAAAGAAAGAAAGGAGAGACAGAAATGAAGGAGTGAAAGAAACAATGAAAGAAAAGAGAAAGAAAGGAACGAAAGGACGAACGAAAGAAAGAAAGGAAGCAAGGAAGGTAGGGAGGAAGGAAGGAAGAAAGGATGGTAGGAAAGAAATAAATACGTAATTAATATCTGATCATCAATTGTTAATATTGCAAAGTGAATTCTGGAAAATGTGTAATGCCTTTACAGAAATGCACCTTGTTTCCTGCCCCAAAGAATTAATATTTGCCCTGTTCCCTTTTCATACAATGTTTTCTGTGGAAGAGGTTTGTGACACTGACCACACACAGACTTCATAATAAATGGTTGCAGCTTGATCAGCAGCCGGGGCATCTCTCCTTCTCCGGGTTCGAAGATCGAACCAGCCAATTGCACCAAGCGGCTGGTCCGCCACAAAAGGGTCGGCGTAATCTTCATAGTTGCCGTAATCCGGGGGTTCTGTGAGAATGGAAACCCTTATTGTCATTCTATTCATTCAATGTGCATCTATTAATAACCAACTCTTCCTGTTCATTGGGGGAATTTTTAGTAGAGAGAAATTACCGTGTCCATACTATCAGCTTTTGGATTTCCACCTTCTTTGCTTCTGTTTTGTAGCATGCAACAAGTTCATGAATATGTTGGAATATTTTATTATTTTGTGATTTTAAAATGGTGTATGTCGAGTTGGACTAATGAAGTAGAGTTTTCTCACAATTCAACATATAAGCATGAACAGTCACCTCTCTGAGATACAGTGTCGTGCGATATTTTAAATATGCAATTGAGATGAATGGTCATCACCTTCTCCGTGTCTTAAGAGAGTTTATCATATCATCCCATAATTTTATTTACAAAACTTGGCAACAGAGTTGACTTCAGGATGACATATATAGAATAACTAGGCAGAGTCAAGATAATTTTATGAAAGGGAAATCGTGTTTGACAAATTTATTTAAGATTTTTGAGGATGTAACTAGCGGGGTTGATAAAGGGGAACCAATGGATGTAGTATATTTGATTTTCAAAAGGCATTCGATAAGGTGCCACATAAAAGGTTATTCCACAAGATAAGGGCTCATAGGATTGGAGGTAATGTATTAGCATGGATAGAGAATTGGTCAATGGACAGAAAATAGAGAGTAGGGAAAAACGGGTCATTTTCAGTTTGCCAGGCTGCAACTAGTGGGTTGCTGCAAGGATCAGTGCTGAGACCTCAGTTCTTTACAATCTATATTAATGACCTAGATGAAGGGATCGAGTGTAATGTATGCAAGTTTGCTGATGATAAAAGATAGGTGGGACAGTAAGCTCTGAGGAGAACACAAAGTGTCTGCAAAGGGATATAGATAGACTAAGTGAATGGGCAGTAAGGTGGCAGATGGAGTATAATGTAAGGAAATGTGAGGTTATTCAATTTGGTAGAAAGAATAAAAAAATATAATATTTGTTAAGTAGTGAGAAACTTTTAAATGTTGGTGTTCAGACAGATTTGGGTGTCCTTGTGCAAGGAACACAGAAAGCCAACATGCAGGTACAGCAAGCAATTGGAAGGCAAATGGCATGCATTTTATTGCAAGAGTGTTGGAGTACAAGAGTAATGAAATCTTGCTCTAATTGTACAGGGCCTTGGTGAGACCACATCTGAAGTCCTGTGCACAGTTTTGGTCTCCTTTCTTAAAGCAGGATGTACTTGCCTTGGAAGCGGTAAACTGGAGGTTCACTAGATTGATTCCAGGGATGAGTGGGCTGTCTTATGATGAGAGATTGTGTAGAATGGGCCTATACTCTCTGGAAAAGAAGACTGAGAGGTGATCTCATTGAAACATACAGGATTCTGAAGGGGATTGACAGGGTAGATGCTGAGAGGTTGTTTCCCCTGGCTAGCGTGTCTAAAACTAGGGGTCACAGTCTCAGGATAAGAGGAAGGTCACTTAAGACAGAGATGAGGAGGAATTTCTTCACTCAGAGGGTTGTAATTCTTTGAAATTATCAGCCCCAGAGGGCTGTGGATGCTGAGTCTCTGAATATATTCAAGGCTAAGATAGGTCGATTGCTGGAGTCGAGGGGAATCAAGGGATTATGGAGATTGGCGGGAAAGTGGAGTTGAGGTTGATGATCAGCCAAGATCTTATTGAATGGCGGAGCAGGCTCGAGGGGCCATAGGGCATACACCCGTTCCTATTTCTTATTTTCTTATACTCATAGAATGGTGCAATGCACACAAGCGTGGCAGATGGAGCTCAATGCGAAAAACTGTGAAGTGATGGACATTGAGAGGACCAATATGGAAAGACAGTATAGTTAAATTAGCATAAGAACATAAGAAATAGTAGCAGGAGTAGGCCATTTGGCCTCTCGAGCCTGCTCCGACATTCAATAAGATTAGGGCTGATCGTCGACCTCAACTCCACTTCCCTGCACTATCCACAAATCCCTTGGTTCCCTTAATATTCAAAAATCTATCAGTCTCTGTCGTGAATATAATCAATGACTGAGCATCCACAGACATCTGGGGTAGAGAATTCCAAAGATTCATCACCCTATGAGTGAAGAAGTTTCTCTTGATCTCAGGCCTAAATGATTCACCATTATTCTGAGACAGCAACCCCAGGTTCTAGACTCCCCAGCCAGGGGAAACATCCTCCCTGCATCTACCCTGTCAAGCCTTGTAATAATTTTGTACGGTTCAATGAGATCACCTCTAATTCTTCTAAACTCTAGAGAATATAGACCTAGTCTACTCAATCTCTACTCTTAGGACAATCCCCCCATCCCAGCAATCAGTCTGGTGAACCTATGTTGCACTCCTTCTATGGCAAGTATATCCTTTCTTAGGTAAGGAGACCAAAACTGTACACAGTACTCCAGGTGTGGTCCCACCAAGGCCCTATATAATTGCAGTAAGATGTCTTTACTCTTATTCTCGAATCCTCTTATAATAAAGGCCAACATACCATTTTCTTTCTTTAATGCTTGCTGCACCTGCATGTTAACTTTCAGTCATTCATGTACAAGGAAACCCAGCTCCCTCTGTACACCAACATTTCCCAATCTCTCACCATTTAAAAAATATTCTGCTTTTCTATTTTTCCTTCCAAATTGGATAACTTCACATTTCTCCATATTATATTCCATTTGCCATGCACTTCCCCAATAACTTAGCCTGTCTATATCATCTTGAGGACCCTTTGCATGCTCCTCACAATTTAAATTCCCACCTAAATTTGCATCATCAGCAAACTTAGATATATTACATTTAGTGCCCTCATCCAAATCATTGATATAGATTGTGAATACAATCTCTGGTCCTTGCGGAACCCCACTAGTCCACCAACCCGAAAATGACTAATTTATTTCTATTCTCTGTTGCTGTCCATTAACCAATCCTCAATCCATGCTCGTAAATTACCCAAATCCCATGAGCCCTCAGTTTGTTCAATAACCTCTTGTGTGGCACCTTATCGAATGCCTGTGAAAATACAAGTACAAAATACACCACACCTACTGGTTTCCCCCTAATCTATTCTGCTAGTTACAACCTCAAATTTGTCAAGAATGATTATTATTTTTCTAAGTGGCCTATTACCATATCCTTAATAATATAATCTAGCTTTTTCCATATTAATCATGTCTCATTACACAGGACCAGATCTAAGATAGCCTGTCTCCTGGTTGGTTCCATTACTTACTACTCAAGGAACCCATCCCTTATGCACTCTATGAATCCTTCCTCAATGCTACCCTGATCAATTTGATATATCCAATCAATATGGAGCTTAAATTTATGCCAGGCTAACTGGTTTGGAGTTCGATGTTGACGCTCTCCCTCCTTTCTTAAATAGCGGGGTTATATTTGCTAACTTCCAGTTTAGGTGGAGATAAGGAATAATAAGGGGATGAAGTCACTGGTGGGCGTAGTCTATAGGACCCCTAACAGTAGCAACTCTATTGGCTAGTGTATAAACCAAGAAATAGTGGGGCTTGTAAAAAGGGAACAGCAGTAATCGTGGGTGAATTTAAGCTCCATATTGATTGGACAAATCAAATTGGTCAGGGTAGCCTTGAGGAAGAGCTCATAGAGTGCATAAGGGACGGGTTCCTTGAGCAGTAAGTAACGGAACCAACCAGGGGGCAGGTTATCTTAGAACTGGTCCTGTATAATGGGACATGATTAATAAACAATCTCCTAGTAAAGGATCTCCTTGGAATGAGTGATCATAGCATGGTTGAATTTCAAATTCAGATGGAGGGCGAGAAAGTTGGATCTCGAACCAGCATACTAAGGTTAAATTAAGAAGACTGCCAAGATATGAGGGCAGAGTTGGCTAAAGTGGACCGGAAAAATACATTAAAGTATAGGACGGTGGTGAACAGTGGCGTACAATTAAGGAGATATTTCATAACTCTCAAGAAAAATATATTCCAGTTAGGAGGAAAAGGTGTAATAGAAAAGATAGCCATCCGTGGCTAACTAAAGAAATAAAGGACGGTATCCAATTAAAAACAAGGGCATACAAAGTGGCCAAAACTAGTGGGAGGACAGAAGATTGGGAAGCTTTTAAAAGCCAGCAAAGAATGACTAAAAAAATGATTAAGAAGATAGACTATGAAAATAAACTAGCACAAAATATAAAAAACAGATAGCAAGAGTTTCTATATGTATATAAAAAGGAAAAGAGTGGCTAATGTAAATGTTTGTGACTTAGAGGACGAGATCGGGGAATTAGTAATGGGGGACATGGAGATGGCAGAAACTCTGAACAAATATTTTGTATCAGTCTTTATGTTAGAGGACACTAAAAATATCCCAACAGTGGATAATCAAGTGGCTATAGGGGGGGAGGAACTTACCACAATCACAATCACTAAGGAGATGGCACTCAGTAAGATAAAGGGACTAAAGGCAGATAATTCCCTTGGACCTGATGGCTCGCATCCTAGGGTCTTAAGAGAAGTAGCAGCAGGGATAGCGAATGCATTGGTTGTAATTTACCAAAAGTCCCATGATTTTGGGGAGGTCCCAGCAGACTGGAAAACTGCAAATGTAACACACCTATTTAAAAAAGAGGCAGACAAAAAGCAGGAAACGATAGCCCAGTTAGCCTGACAGCTGTGGTTGGGAAAATGTTGGAATCCAGTATTAAAGAAGCAGTAGCAGGACATGTGGAAAAGCATAATTCAGTCAGGCAGAGTCAGCATGGTTTTGTGAAGGGGAAGTCACGTTTGTCAAATTTGCTGGAATTCTTAGAGGATGTAACAAACAGGGTGCATAAAGGGGAACCAGCAGATGTGGTTTATTTGGACTTCCAAAGGCATTTGACAAGTTGCCACATAAAAGGTAACTGCACAAGATAAAAAATTACGGGGTTGGGGGTAATATATTAGCATGGATAGAGGATTGGTTAACTAACAGAAAACAGAGAGTCGGGATAAATGGGTCATTCTCGGGTTGGCAATCAGTAACTTGTGGGGTGCCGCAGGAATCAGTGCTGGGACCCCAACTATTTACAATCTATATTAACGAATTGGATGAAGGAACTGAGTGTAACATAGCCAAGTTTGCTGATGGCACAAAGATCGGAGGAAACGCAATGTGTGAGGACACAAAAACAGTGCAAAAGGACATAGACAGGCTAAGTGATTGGGCAAAATTTGGCAGATGGAATATTGGGCCCAAGTTTCCATATGATTTACAACTGATTTTTAGGAGCAACTGGTAGAGAACGGACTATCTTAGAAATCGCAATTCTCCACATTTTTTTTTCTGCAGTTCTAGTCAGGTAGAACAGTTCTACTTTGGAACAGAATTTTTTCTTCAAAAGGGGTGTGTCCGGCCACTGACGCCTGATTTGAAAGTTTCCACAGTGAAAATGTACTTCAAACTAAAGTAGAATGGAGCCAGTGAAGATTTTTGTAGAACTGAAAAAACCTGTTCTACACATTAAAAAATCAGGCGCAGGTTACAAATTAGGCGTCCAGAACGAGGTGGGGGGGAGGGAACTCATTAAATTCTACAATAAATCCTTATTTATACTTCTACAAATATTATACAAATAAATCCAACCTGAATAAACATTTATAAGCCAAGAAAAGATTAAATAAACCATTTTCCTACCTGTGTGAAAGTGCTTCAGCCAGGGAGAATTCTGCAGCCGTTCGTGCTGCTGAGCGGGAGGGGGGGGGGGGGAGGGAGGGGGAGTGAGAGAGATACAGAGAGAGAGAGAGAGAGAGAGAGAGAGAGAGAGAGGGAGGGAGGGAAGGAGAGAGAGAGGGAGGGAGGGAAGGAGAGAGAGAGAGAGGGGGAGGGAGGGAGGGAGGGAGGGAAGGAGAGAGAGAGAGAGGGGGAGGGAGGGAGAGAGAGAGAGAGGGGGAGGGAGGGAGAGAGAGAGAGGGGGAGGGAGAGGGGGGGGGAGGGAGAGAGGTGGGGGGGGAGGGAGAGAGAGAGGGGGAGGGAGGGAGAGAGAGAGAGAGAGGGGGAGGGAGGGAGGGAGAGAGAGAGGGGGAGGGAGGGAGGGAGGGAGAGAGAGGGGGAGGGAGGGAGGGAGGGAGAGAGAGAGGGGGAGGGAGGGAGGGAGAGAGAGAGGGGGAGGGAGGGAGGGAGAGAGAGAGGGGGAGGGAGGGAGGGAGAGAGAGAGGGGGAGGGAGGGAGGGAGAGAGAGAGGGGGAGGGAGGGAGAGAGAGAGAGAGGGGGAGGGAGGGAGAGAGAGAGAGAGGGGGAGGGAGGGAGAGAGAAAGAGGGGGAGGGAGAGGGGGGGGAGGGAGAGAGAGAGAGGGGGAGGGAGGGAGAGAGAGAGAGGGGGAGGGAGGGAGAGAGAGAGAGGGGGAGGGAGAGAGAGAGGGGGAGGGAGGGAGAGAGAGAGAGGGGGAGGGAGAGAGGTGGGGGGGGGGGAGGGAGAGAGGGAGGGTGAGGTCAGGTCGGATCGGATCCAGTCCGGGAGCGGGAGTCGGGTCCAGTGGCGGGGTGCGGGGCGGGTCGGGAGGCGGGAGTGCGGGTCGGGTTGGGTCCAGTCGGGGGGGGGCGGGGAGCGGGAACAGGAGCGCGGGTCGGGTCGGGTCAGTCGGGGGGGGGGTGGTGGGGAGCGGGTGTCGGGTCTCGGGTCGGGGCGGGGGGGCGGGGAGCGGGTGTCGGGTCTGGTCCGGAGGCGGGGGGGGGAGCGGGTGTCGGGTCTGGTCCGGAGGCAGGGGGGGGGGGGAGCGGGTGTCGGGTCTGGTCGGGGGTGGGGGGGGGGGGGGAAGCGGGAGCTGGCCGTGGGAGGAGCCTTATTCACGCAGCCCCAGTGAGGCCATTCAGCCAGGGCTAGGGGCTGCGTGCCTCGGGCCCCTCCCACACAGTTCGGCGCCTGGAGCTACTGCACTTACGTGCCGACTGTAGCGCGCATGTGCAGAGGTCCCGGCACTGTTTTCAGCGCAGGGACCTGGCTCCGTCCCCCCACAGCTCGTGCTGGCTGCGCTGAGGGCCAGAGGACCTGTAAGTAGGTGGAGAATACCGAGGTTTCTTTTAGGCGCCGTTTTAGGCGCGAGAAACGGGCGCCCAGCTCGGAGGGGCGCCCGTTTTTTTTCTTGTGGAAACTTGGGCGCATAATGTTGGAAAGTGTGAGGTTATGCACTTTGGCAGAAAAAAAATCGAAGAGCAAGTTATTATTTAAATCGAGAAAAATTGTGAAGTGCTGCAGTACAGCAGGACCTGGGGATCCTGGTGCATGAAACACAAAAGGTTAGTATTCAGGTACAGCAAGTGATCAGGAAGGCCAATGGTATCTTGGTCTTTATTGCAAAGAAGATGGTGTATAAAAGCAGGGAAATCTTGCTACAGTTATACAGGGCTTTGGTGAGGCCATATGTAAAATACTGTGTACAGGTTTGGTTTCCATATTTAAGAAAGGATATACTTGCTTTGGAGGCAATTCAGAGAAGGGTCACTATGTTGATTCCGGAGTTGTGGGGGTTGACCTATGCAGAACCTATTGAGTAGGTTGGGCCTCTACTCATTGGAATTCAGAAGAATGAGAGGTGATCTTATTGAAACCTATAAGATTATGATGGGGCTTGACACAATGGATGCAGAGAGAATGTTTCCACTGATAGGGGAGACTAAAACTATGGGCCATAATCTTAGAATAAGGGGCTGCCCATTTAAAACTGAGATGAGGAGGAATTTCTTCTCTCAGAGGGTTGTAAATCTGTGGAATTCGCAGCCTCAGAGATCTATGGAAGCTGGGTCATTGAATAAATTTAAGACAGAGATAGATAGTATCTTAACCAATAAGGGAATAAGGGGTTATGTGGCGCGGGCAGCAAAGTGGACCTGAGTCCATGATCAGATCAGCCGTGATCGTATTAAATGGCAGAGCATGCTCGAGGGGCCAAAGACCAAGATACCATTGGCCTTCCTGATCACTTGCTGTACCTGAATACTAACCTTTTGTGTTTCATGCACCATGATCCCCAGGTCCTGCTGTACTTATTTCTTATTTTCTCTTTTTTTAAATCAATTTCTTTGTCCTCCTTTGCACAATTCTAAAATCCTCCCAATCCTCAGATTTACAGCTCTTTGGCAACATTATAAGACTCTTCCCTTGATCTAAAAGTATCTTTTCCTTCTCTTGTTAGCCACTGTTCAACCACTTTTCCCGTGGGGTTTTTGTGCTCAAAAAATGTATACTTGATTTAAGTGTTGTATTAATTATTTAAATGCTAGCCATTGCTCCTCTAATGTTGTACCTTTTAATATAGTTTTCCAATCTACCTTAGCTAACTCGCCCTCATACCTACATGGTTTGCTTCGTTTAGATTTAAGAAACTATTTTCGATTTAACTAAATCACTTTCAAACTTAATATAAAATTCTATCATATTATGGTCACTCTTCCCTAATGGCCACTCTACGACAAGGTAACCATTAACCATTTCTCATTGCACAATACTAGATAGTGTGATGATTTTGTACGGAAATTGTTAAATGTGGCAGGGCAAGCTGATTTGGTGTTTCAGAAACATATTGTCTACTTGGGTTTATAAATAGCGGCATAGAATATAAAAGCCAAAAGATGATGCTGGAAGTTGATACATAACTGGTTAGGCCTCAGCTAGAGCATTGTAGACATTCTGGGCACCACACTTCAGGAAAGATGTAAAGACATTCGATCGGGTACAGAGGAGGTTTACCGGGATAATGCCAGCGATGAGGGAGGGTTAAAAGGTTACTTAATAGAGGTTTTCAAGCTGTTTAGAGGTTTTGTCAGAGTCCATAGAGAAAAACTATTCCCTCTGCCGTGTGGGTCAATAACCCAAGGCCTTAAATTTAAAAATCATTGATAAAAATCGAGAGGGGAGACAAAGAGCTATTTTCTGAGAGTTGTCGGGATCTGCAAATCTCTGCCTGGAAAGGTGGTGGAAGCTAATTCCATGAATAATTTTAATCGGGAGTTTGACAGGTACTTGAAGATCAGGAACATACGTGGTTACGGACATTAAGCGCGAGTGTGGGATTTAGCAAGACTGCTTCTTTAAAGAGCCAGCACAGGCAGGATGAGTCAAATGGCCTCCTTCTATGCTGTAAATTTCTCTTATTCTATGAAAAGTTGGGGTCATACGATACTCACCCACAAATTCCACCTTGCCTTTGACCGTAACTTCAAGTCTGAAATAATTGCAGGTGCCGGTGGGTTCCGCCAGAAGGTGGTATGTTTTCAGAATCTACAAGCATCAGAAATAAAACCTGGTTAAAATCAGGAGCCACAACATCATAGGTTTACAACGGATGTGTGGAATGGTGATGTGTGTGGATATGTTTGTGAGAAACAAGGAAAGTGTTTCTAATACACCAAGAAAGGAGTCTCTCCGGTCACGATGAGTTAGCGGCATTGAAAAGACAGGAGGAAAATTACACCGATTGCTATTGTAATGGAATGGTCAGTATGTTTTATAATAACTATTCACATTTGTTGAGAATGCAAGGAAGGAAGGTAATCTCCCGACAATCTTTACCTTGTTGCAGATGAATCGTGACAAGTTTCTTTAACATGTCACAAGACGAGCAATGTATATCTGATGCCAGTATCAGTAACAGCAGCACTCTTGGAGTGTGGGGTGAGATAGAAGGAAAAATCATACAATCATAGAAATTTACAGCATGGAAGGAGGCCATTCAGCCCATCGTGTCTGTGCCGACCGACAAATAGCTATCCAGCCTAATCTCACTTTCCAGCTCTTAGTCTGAAGCCTTATAGGTTTTGGCATTTCAAGTGCATATCCAAGTACTTTTGAAATGTGGGTGAATGTATCCCTCTTGCACCCTTTCTACACGTGAGTTCCAGACCCTCACCACAGTCTGGGTGAAAATATTTCTCCTCAAATCCTCTCTAAATCTCCTATCAAATACCTTAAATCTATGCACCCTGGATTTTGACTCCTCTGCTAAGGGAAAAAGGTCCTTTCTAGGCATTCTATCCAGGCCCCTCATAATGTTATACACCTCAATAAGGGCTCTCCTCAACCTCCTCTGTTGCAAACAAAACAACTCCAGTCTATCCAATCTTTCATCAAAGCTAAAATTCTCCAGTCCAGGCAACATCCTCCTAAATCTCCTCTGTGCCCTCTCTAATGCAATCACATCTTTCCTGTAATGTGGTGATTAGAACTGCACACAGTACTCAACTGTGGCCGCACTAGTATTTTATACAGTTCAAACATAACCTACCTGCCCTTATATTCTATGCCTCAGCTAATAAAGACAAGTATCCCATATGCCTCCTTAACCAGCTTAACTACCTGTCCTGTTACCTTCAGGGATCTCTGGATATGCACTCCAATGTCCCTTTGTTCCTATACACTTCTCAGTGTCCTACCATTTCCTGTTTATTCCCTTGTCTTGTTAGCCCTCCGCAAATGCATTCTCTCTCACTTTTCTGGATTGAATTCCATTTGCCACTGTTCTGCCCACCTGACCTTTCTATTGATGACTTCCTGCAGTCCGCAGCTTTCTTCTTCATTATCAACCACACAACCAATTTTTCTATCCTCTGCAAACTTCTTACTCCTACCCCCTACATTCAAGTCTAAATCATTGATATATACCACAAAAAGCAAGGGCCCTAATACTGAGCCCTGCGGAACCCTACTGGAAACATCCTTCCAGTCACAGAAACACCCATTGACCATTAGCCTTTGTTTCCTGCCTCTGAGCCAATTTTGGATCCAACTTGCCACTTTGACCTGGATCTCATGGGCTTTTACTTTCGTGACCAGTCTGCTATGTGGGACTTTATCAAAAGCCTTGCTAAAATCCATGTAAACGACATCAAATGCACTATCCTCATCGACCCTCCTTGTTTGCTCCACGAAAAATTCAATTCAGTTAGTCAGACATGGCCATCCTTGAACAAATCCATGCTGACAGTGCTTGATTAATGCTCTAGTTATACTCTTGCTCTTAATGTATTTATAAAACATCTTTGGGTTTTTCTTGATTTTACTTGCCAACATTTTTTCATGTTCTCTTTGCTTTCCTAACTTCCTTTTTAATTTCACATTAGCACTAACTATACTCCTCTAGGGTTTCTGCAGTATTGAGCCTTCGGTATCTGTCATAAGCCTCCCTTTTTTCTTTATCATACGCAGTATGCCCCTTAACAACCATTTGATAGCCCCACCCTTATTTTTTAAAGAGAACATACTTGCTCTGAATCCTCACGATCTCCTCCTTGAATGCCTCCTACTGCTCTGACACTGATTTAGCTTCAAGTTGCTGATTCCAGTCCACTTTGGCTAAATCACATCTCAGCTTAGTACAATTGACTTTTCCCCAATTGAGATTTTTTATTCCTGGCCTATCTTTGTCCTTTTCCATAACAACCATTCATACAACTGAATTATGATCACTATTACCTAAATGATCCCTAACTGATACGCCTTCCACCTGCCCAGCTTCATACTATGAAACAAAGTCCAGAATCGCCCTCTCCCTTGTTGGGCTTGCTACGTACTGGCTAAAAAAGTTCGGCAGAATGCATTTTGGATTTCTGCACCCTCTATCCCCTTTACACAATTTTATCCCAGTTAATATTAGGGTAGTTGAAATCCCCTTCTCTTTCTCCCTTATTGTTTCTGCACTTCTCAGCAATTTGCTTATATATTTTCTCTTCTATCTCCTTTTGACTATTTGGAGGTTGATAGTACACTCCCAGCAGCGTGATCACCCCTTTTGTGTTCTCCAGTTCAACCCACATGGCCTCATTTCATGATTTTTTGAACATATCACCCCTGCTGATAGCTGTAGTTGTTTATTTGAGCAAAGCCCCCTTCTTTTATATCCCCTCCTCTATCCCATCTAAAAACCCTGTAACCGGGAATGTTGAGCTTCCATTCTTGTCCGTCTTTCAACCATGTCTCAGTGATAGCTTTAATATCATACGTCCACGTGTCTGTCTGTGCCCTCAGATCATCTGCCTTATTTGCCAGATTCCTTGCATTGAAGTATATGCCATTTAGCACTGCCAAACTCCCTTATTGTCTATTTTCTAGACTCTGTTTCCTCTGCCTTCCAAACCTGCCTACTAATTTTCTACTTTCCATTTCCAGCTTTGTTTCTCTCCTTTCTCAATCTACTCTCCGGTTCACAACCCCTGCCAAACTACTTTTAAACCTCCCTAACAGCACTCACAAACCCCCACACCCCGCCCCCTCCCCCACGCCCATCACGAGGATATTGGTCCTGGCTCTGTTGAGATGCAACCCATCCAGCTTGTACAGGTCCCACCTCCCAATAAATTATCCCAGTTCCTCAGGAAGCTACAACCTCCCGCCTGCACCATCTCTCCAGCCACACATTTATTTGGTCTATCCTCCTATTTCTGTAGCACGTGGCACCAGAAGTAATCCAGAAATTACTACTGTTATATATGTGGACTTGTATTTACTTTGTACAGCCACCAGAGGGCTCATCCCCTGGAGTCCCAAGGGTTGCCATAATCCCTTGGGAGCACAGGTATTTAAGGAGGCTTCACAGGTTGGAGAAGCACTCTGGAGACCTGCAATAAAAGAATAAAGTCACACTTTACTTTGAGCACACAATGTTCAGTCTGACTCTTTCTCAATATACAACAACTGGCGACGAGATACAAATAGCGAACCCAAAGATGCGGAGAACAGTGGGCATCCTGGATAAATTCTCGGAGGGAGCTGATTGGGAAACTTTAGTGGAGCGATACCAATACTTCATGGCCAATGAGCTAGATGGGGAAGAGAGCACTGCCAAATGAAGGGCGATCCTCCTCATCGTCTGTGGGGCACCAACGTATGGCCTCATGAAGAATCTGCTCTCTCCAGCGAAACCCACAGAGAAATTGTACGACGATTTGTGCACACTGGTCCAAGAGCATTTGAACCTGAAGGAAAGCGTTCTGATGGTGAGGTACCGGTTCTACACCTACAAAAGGTCTGAAGGCCAGGAAGTGGCGAGTTATGTCACCGAGCTAAGACGCCTTACAGGACATTGCGAATTTGTAGGACATTTGGAGCACGTTCTCAGAGACTTTTTCATACTTGGCATTGGCGATGAAACCATACTTCACAAACTTTTGACTGTAGAGACCCCAACCTTGAGTAAGGCCATAGCGATAGCCCAGGTGTTCATTGCCACCAGCGACAATACGAAGCAAATCTCTCAGCACACAAGTGCTGCTACAAGTACTGTGAGCAAAGTGATGTTATTTTCAAATTATAACGTACAGGGCAGGTCACACATACCTGCAGCTACACGTCCACAGATGACTCAGAGTCCACCATCAAGGGTGATGAATGCAAGGCCATTAACACCTTGTTGGCGCTACGGGATGATCATCGTTTCCATTCATGCCGATTCAAAGAGTACATTTGCAAGGGCTGTGGAACAATGAGACACCTCCAACGAGTGTGCAGACAAGCTGCAAAGCCTGTTAAACCTGCAAACCACTATGTTGCAGAGGAGGACAGATCCATGGAGGATAACAACAAACCAGAGTCTCAGACCGAGGAGGCAGAAGTACATGGGGGGCACACATTCACGACAAATTGTCCCCCGATAATGCTAAATGTTGAACTAAATGGATTCCCGGTGTCAATGGAACTGGGCACAGGCACGAGCCAGTCCATCATGGGCAAAAAGACTTTCAAAAAGTTGTAGTGCAACAAGGCCTCAAGGCCAGACTTAACTCCAGTTCACACGAAACTAAGAACTTACACGAAAGAACTTATTCCTGTAATTGGCAGTGCTACCGTAAAGGTCTCCTATGATGGAGCGGTGCACAAGCTACCACTCTGGGTGGAACCGGGCGATGGTCCCACACTGCTCGGCAGGAGCTGGCTGGGAAAGATATGCTGGAACTGGGACGACGTCCGAGCGCTATCGCCCGCTGATGACACTTTGTGTGCCCAGGTCTTAAACAAATTTCCTTCGCTGTTCGAACCAGGCATTGGGAAATTCCAAGGAGCAAAAATGCAGATCCACCTAATTCTGGAGGCGTGACCCATCCATCACAAGGTAAGAGCAATATCGTACATGATAAGAGAAAGTGTAGAGATCGAGCTAGAACGGCTGCAACGAGAGGGCATCATTTCACCAATCGAGTTCAGCGAGTGGGCCAGTCCTATTGTCCCAGTCCTCAAGGGAGACGGCACCGTCAGAACTGTGACGATTACAAAGTAACTATCAATCATTTCTCCCTGCAGGACCAATACCCACAACCAAAACCCGTTGACCTCTTTGCAAAGCTAGCGGGAGTAAAGACCGTTCATGAAGCTGTATCTGACTTCAGCCTTCATGATGCAGTTACTGGAGGAATCATCAACATGCACAATGGTCTTTTTGTTTATAACAGCTGCCTATATGGAATCCGATCAGCAGCAGCGATATTTCAGAGAAACATGGAAAGTTTACTGAAGTTGGTCCCGTACACCGTGGTCTTCCAGAACGACATCTTGCTCACAGGCTGGAACACAGTCGAGCACCTGCAGTACCTGGAGGAGGTTCTTAGTCGACTCAATCACGTGGGGCCTCAGGTTAAAACGCTCGAAGTGCGTTTTCCTGGTGCCTGAAGTGGAGTTCTTGGGAAGGAGGATTGCGGTGGATGGCATCAGGCCCACCAACGTGAAGACGGAGGCAATCGAGAACGCACTGACGCCACAGAACGTGATGGAGCTGCGGTCATTTCAGGGACTCTTGAACTACTTTGGTAACTTTTTACTGGGTCTCAGCACACTGCTAGAATGACTACATGTCTTGCTACAAAAAGGGGGTGAATGGGTTTAGGGCAAAAGCCAAAAAAATGCCTTTGTAAAAGCGAGAAAATTGTTATGCTCAAACAAGTTGTTTGTGTTGTATGATCTATGTAAGCATTTGCTACTAGCATGTGATACATCGTCATTTGGCGTCGGGTGTGTATTGCAACAAGCTAATGATTTTGGGAAACTGCAACCAGTTGCTTTTGCATCCAGGAGTCTGTCTAAGGCTGAGAGAGCCTACAGCATGATTGAAAAAGAAGCATTAGCATGTGTCTATGGGGTAAAGAGAATGCATCAATACCTGTTTGGGCTAAAATTCGAATTGGAAACTGACCATAAGCCACTTATATCCCTGTTTTCCGAGAGTAAAGGGATAAATACCAATGCATCGGCCCGCATCCAGAGATGTGTGCTCATGTTGTCCGCATACAACTACGCGATCCACCACAGGCCAGCACAGAAAACTATGCCGATGCTCTCAGTAGGCTGCCATTGCCCACCACAGGAGTGGAAATGGCACAGCCCGCAGATCTAGCCATGGTTATGGAAGCATTTGAGAGTGAGCAATCACCCATCACTGCCCGGCAGATCAAAACCTGAACAAGCCAGGATCCCTTGTTATCTCTAGTCAAAAGCTGTGTGCTTCATGGGAGCTGGTCCAGTTTCCTCGTGGAAATACAGGAAGAGATAAAGCAGTTCCAGCGGCGCAAAGATGAAATGTCTATATAGGCAGACTGCCTTCTGTGGGACAATCGAGTAGTAGCCCCAAGAAGGGCAGAGACACCGTCATCAATGATCTCCACAGTACCAACCCAGGCATCATAATGATGAAAGCGATAGCCAGATCCCACGTGTGATAGCCCGGTATTGATGCGGACTTAGGGTCCTGCGTTCACAGATGTAATACATGCTCGCAGTTAAGCAATGTACCCAGGGAGGCACCACTAAGTTTATGGTCTTGGCCCTCTAAACCATGGTCTAGAGTACACGTCGACAATGCGGCCTGTTTTTCGGTAAAATGTTCCTTGTGTTTGTAGACGCGTACTCTGTTAGATCTCTTAATTTCCAATGAAATACGAACTCCGATGGTAGTTTTAACTTTTTAATCTCGGCAGAGAGCAACAAACTGCTGACTGATTGCCAGTTTCTTTGTCTTACTGAGACACATGGTCAAAATGGCTGTATTTATGCCTGGATCAATTTACAGAAAAGAACTCGCCTTCTTTGACCTTATTGGCTCAATTGAAAGTCTTTTAACGTTTTATTGGCTCGCTACCCAAGGTCCGAAAATGTCAAGTTGATTGATGAGTTAATGCAATGTGGCTGAAATGCATGTAGCATCTCTGACTTGTTGTCTGTGAATTTTCACAGCCTGTCTAAATGAGCCTGTTTGAATACTCTATCATACTCCAAGTGGATTGAATGTGAGATGATGTCGGCTAGCACGTCTGCTGGCACTACTGAAAGCCTGCGGGCCATGTTTGCCACACACGGCTTACCCGACGTCCTGGTGAGCGACAACGGGCCATGTTTTACCAGTGCTGAGTTCAAAGAATTCATGACCCGTAACAGGATCAAACATGTCACATCTGCCCCGTTTAAACCAGCGTCCAATGGTCAGGCAGAGAGAGCAGTGCAAACCATCAAGCAAGGCTTGAAGAGGGTAACTGAAGGCTCATTGCAGACTTGCCTATCCCGCGTCCTGCTTAGCTACCGCACGAGACCCCACTCACTCACTGGGGTCCCACCTGCTGAAATGCTCGTGAAAAGATCACTTAAGACAAGGCTCTTCTTAATTCACTCTGATCTACATGAACAGGTAGAGAGCAGGCAGCTTCAACAAAATGCATAGCATGATAGCGCAAATGTGTCACGCGAGAGTGAAATCAATGACCCTGTATTTGTATTAAATTATGGACAAGGTCCCAAGTGGCTTCATGGCACTGTCGTGGCCAAGAAGGGGAGCAGGGTGTTTCGGGTCAAACTTTCAAATGGACTCATTCACCAGAAACACTTGGACCAAATCAAACTCAGATTCACGGACTTTCCTGAGCAACCCACCTTGGACCCTATCTTTTTTGATCCCCCAACGTACACACCAGTGGCAACCGGCACCACGGTTGACTACGAAGCAGAACCCATCACCCACAGCAGCCCTGCAGGGCCCAACAGACCAGGCAGCCCAGCGAGGGCCCAACAAATGATTCAACAACACCAGCTTTCATACCGAGACGATCAACCAGGGCAATAAGGGCCCTAGATCGACTCACATTGTAAATAATTACACTATTGACTTTGGTGGGGAGTGTTGTTATATATGTGGACTTGTATTTATTCTGTACAGCCACCAGTGGTTTCATCCCCTGGAATCCCAAGGAATTCCATAATCCCTTGGGAGCACAGGTATTTAAGGAGGCTTCACAGGTTGGAGAGGCATTCTGGAGACCTGCAATAAAAGACTAAGGTCACACTTTACTTTGAGCTCACAAAGTTCAGTCTGACTCTTTCTCCATTCACAACAACCACCTTTGAGGTCCTGCTTTTTAATCTCTTTCCTAGCTCCCTAAAATCTGCCTGCAGGATCTCATCCCTCTTTCTACCTATGTCATTGGTCCCGATATGGACCACGACCTCTGGATGTTCACCCTTCCCCCTCAGAATGTCTTTCAGCGTTCAGTGACAAAATGTTCGATGTTGGTGAGATGCAAACATATAATGATGATACCTGCTTATGTAATTGGATAAGAGTTACTTCTCAATATGAATGGACTGTTTTTATAGCATAGAATTACATAGAGTTTGCAGCACAGAAAAAGGCCATTTGGCCCAACTGGTCTATGCTGCTGCTTATACTCCGCATGTGCCATCTCCTACCATTACTCATCTAACTTTATCAGCATAATCTTCTACTCCTTTCTCCATCAGTTACTTATCTAGCTTCCCCTTAAACGAATGTATACTGTTCCTCTTAACTACTCCTTGCGGTAGGAAGTTTCACATTCTAACCAATTTCTGCATAAAGAAGTTGCTCCTGAATTCCTAACTGACTTTATTAGGTACTATCTTATATTGATGCCCCTAGTCTTGGTGACCCCACAAGTGGGAACATCTTCGCCACGTTTAACCTATCAAAAGCTTTAATAATCCAAAAGGTCTCTATCAGGTAAGGCCTCAGCTTTCTAGAGAAAAGTGACCCAGACCGTTCAATATTTTCTGATATTTATAACCTCTCCATTCTGGTACCATCCTTGTAAATCTTTTTTGCACCTCCTCCAGTGCCTCGATATCATTTTCATAATATAGAGACCAGAACTGTGCGCAGTACTTCAAGTGCAGTCTAACCAAGGTGCGTAAAGTAACATAGAAACACAGGAACATAGAAAATAGGTGCAGGAGTAGGCCATTCAGCCCTTCGAGCCTGCACCGCCATTCAATATGATCATAGCTGATCATGCAACTTTACTACTCCATTCCTTCTTTCTCTCCATACCCCTTGACCCCTTTAGCCGTAAGGGCCACATCTAATTCCCTTTTGAATAAATCAAAAAAACTGGCCTCAACAACTTTCTGTGATAGAGAACTGTGAACCTGTGGAATTCTCTGAGTGAAGAAGTTTCTCCTCATCTTGGTACTAAATGGCTTAACACTTATTCTTAGACTGTGACCCATGGTTCTGGACTTCTCCAACATCAGGAATATTCTTCCTGAATCTAACCTGTCCAGTCCCGTCAGAACTTTATATATTTCTATGAGATACCCTCTCATTCATCTAAGTTCCAGGGAATATAAGCCTAGTCGATCTTCATATGTCAGTCCTGCCATCCTGGGAATCAGACTGGTGAACCTTCGTTGCACTCCCTCAATACCAGGAATGTCCTTCCTCAGATTAGGAGACCAAAACTGGACGCTATATTCAAGGTGTGGCCTCACCAAGGCCCTGCACAGCTGCAGTAAGACCTCCCTGCTGCTATGCTGAATTCCACTTGCTATGAAGACCAACATGCCATTTGCCTTCTTCACAGCCTGCTTTACCCGCATGCCAACTTTCAATGACTGATGTGTCATGACACCCAGGTCTCGTTGCACCTCCCCTTTTCCTAATCTGTCACCATTCAGATAATATTCTGCTTTCCTGTTTTTGCCACCAAAGTGGATAACCTCACATTTATCTACATTATACTGCCTCTGCTATGCATTTGCCCATTCAAGCAACCTGTCCAAGTCACCCTGCAGCCACTTAGCATCCTCCTCACAGCTCACACTGCCACCCAGCTTAGTGTTATCTGCAAACTTGGAGATATTACATTCAAATCCTTCGTCTAAATCATTAATGTATATTGTAAATAGCTTGGGTCCCAGCACTGAGCCCTGCGGCACCCCACTAGTCACTGCAAGCCATTCTGAAAAGGACCTGTTTATCCCGACTCTCTGCTTCCTGTCTGCCAAGCAGTTCTCTATCCACGTCAATACATTACTACATTACCCCAATACCATGTGCTTTAATTTTGCACACTAATCTCTTATGTGGGACCTTGTGAAAAGCCTTTTGAGAGTCCAAATACAACACATCCACTGGTTCTCCCTTGTCCATTCTACTAGTTATGTCCTCAAAAAATTCCAGAAGATTTGTCAGGCATGATTTCCCTTTCATAAATCCATGCTGACTTGGACCGATCCTGTCACTGCTTTCCAAATGTGCTGCTTTTACATCTTTAATAATTGATTCCAACGTTTTCCCAACTACCGATGTCAGGCTAACCGGTCTATAATTCCCTGTTTTCTCTCACCCTCCTTTTTTAAAAAGTGGGGTTACATTAGCTCCCCTCCAGTCCATAGGAACTGATCCAGAGTTGATAGACTGTTGGAAAATGATCACCAATGCATCCACTATTTCTAGGGCCACTTCCTTAAGTACTCTGGGATGCAGACTATCAGGCCCTAGGGATTTATCGGCCTTCAATCCCATCAATTTCCCTAACACAATTTCCTGATAAATAACGATTTCCTTCAGTTCCTCCTTCTCGCCGGACCCTCGGTCCCCTAATATTTCCGGAAGGTTATTTGTGACTTCCTTAGTGAAAACAGAACCAAAGTATTTGTTCAATTGGTCTGCCATTTCTTTGTTCCCCATTATAAATTCACCTAATTCTGACTGCAAGGGTCCTATATTTGTCTTCATTAATCTTTTTCTCTTTACATATCGATAGAAGCTTTTGCAGTCAGTTTTTATGTTCCCGCAAGCTTACTCTCATACTCTATTTTCCACCTCCTAATTAAAACCTTTGTCCTCCTCTGCTGAATTCAAAATTTCTCCCAGTCCTCAGGTTTGCTGCTTTTTCTAGTCAATTTATTTGCCTCTTCCTTGGATTTAACACTATCCTTAATTTCCCTTGTTAGCCATGGTTGAACCACATTCCCCATTTTATTTTTACACCAGATAGGGATGTACAATTGTTGAAGTTCATCCATGTGATCTTTAAATGTCTGCCATTGCCTATCCACCGTCAACCCTTTAAGTATCATTCTCCAGTCGACCCTAGCCAATTCACGTCTCATACCATCAAAGTTACCTTTCTTTAAGTTCAGGACCCTAGTCTCTGAATTAACTGTATCAATCACCTTCTTAATGGAGAATTCTACCATATTATGGTCACTCTTCCCCAAGGGGCCTCGCATAACAAGATTGCTAATTAATCCTCTCTCATTACACAACACCCAGTCTAGGATGGTTCCTCGACATATTGGTCTAGAAAATCATCCCTTATACACTCCAGGAAATCATCTTCCACCGTATTGCTGCCAGTTTGGTTCGCCCAATCTATACGTAGATTCAAGTCACCCATGATAACTGCTGTTGCTTTATTGCACGCATCCATAATTTTCTGTTTGATGCCACCCCCAAACTCACTACTACTGTTTGGTGGTCTGTACACAACTCCCACTACCGTTTTCCACAGCTCTACCCATACAGATTCTACATCATCCAAGCTAATGTTTTTCCTTGCTATTGCGTTAATCTCCTCTTTAACCAGCAACGCTACCCCACCTCCTTTTCTTTTCTGTCTATCCTTCCTGAATTTTGAATACCCTTGGGTGTTGATTTCCCAGCCATGGTCACCCTGGAGGCATGTCTCCGTAATCCCCATTACATCATATCTGTTAACAGCTATCTTTGCAGTTAATTCATCCACCTTATTATGAATGCTCCTCACATTGAGACACAGAGCCTTCAGGCTTGCTTTTTAACACTCTTTGTCCTTTTAGAATTATGTTGTAACGTGGCCCTTTTTGAGTTTTACCGTTGATTTCTCTGCTCTCCACTTTTCCTTATCTCCTTTCCACCTTTTGATTCTGCCCCCATTTTACTTCCCTCTGTCTCCCTGCATAGATTCCCATCTCCCTGCCATATTAGTTTAAACCCTCCCTAACAGCAAACGCTCCCACTAGGACATGTAGTGGGTTGGGGTCGAGACACACCAGTGCGGTGTAGGGGTGGATGGGCTGGAATTTCAAGACTTGGTCATACACCTAAGTAGTAAAATTAATTTGTCCTCAATTAGCGGAAAGTCCGGAACAGCAGCAGGTTTATAGAGTATAGTGGGTCTTGAGCAAGCTCAAAACCTTTTGTTTCATAATGATATTTGCCAACAGATTGTGTATGTTCATTCATGGTGGTACAACACCAGGAAATAAGTTGTTTAAACAATGCACAACTTCAAAGTATTTACTCACAGTGAGCGTTCCATTCCCTCTACCCGATAGATCGATGTTAATGTTTTCACCCACGGGGAACTACCATGAGACAAAATGAGTTACGTATTATGAAACAGGGTACAGTGTATAGTTTACAAATCAAGTGGCTGAAATTCACCCCCGCCGGGAACAGGTCACACCTACTGTTTCTTGTATTTTGGCCACCGCAATTGATGCGACGGTACATCTTGCGAAATTCAGCTCTTTGTTGCTTTTTTTTTGAGTGGGTGGAAGTTGGTCATGATGGGGGTGGGATTGGGGCTGGGAATGGAGTGACTGTCATAATGGGGGCGGAAGTGGCGCGGGACGGGTTCTCCACCGCTGTCAGGCATCATCGCGCTGGCGCGTCACAACATCTCTCCCCTTCAGTTAAACTGGAGAGCTACAGCGAGCTCTACAACTGTTTAAGTTAGGTCCAGTGAGCGACCAGGAAGGGGTTCAGTCAGATTAGCGGCCTGGCATCCAAGAGAGATGGAATCGGAGGGGGAGGGAGTGGGGAGAGAGGGGGTGTCGGAAGGGGAGAGATGGAATGGGAGGGTGGGGAGAGGGGGAAATGGCTTCAGAGGGCGATAGAAGGAATGGGAGGCAGAGGGAATCAGAGGTGGGGAGAGGGGGAAGAGAGCAACTCGGAGGGAGAGGAAATCAGAGGGAGAGGGGGAGAGAGTGAATCAGAGGGAGAGAGATAGGAAGTGGAGGGAGAGGGAATCAGGAGCTAAAGAGAGAGAATTGAAAGGAGAGAGAGTGGGAATCAGGGAGGATAGAGATGGGAATCGTAGGGGAGCGGGAGGGGAGAGGAGGTCAGGAACTCTTTGGACGGTGTAAAGAATATGCAGAGCACGGTGGGCACGGCGCAAGAAGGTGATTCAGGTCGAAAGCGGGTGGGGGGGTTTGAGAGCGATAATGTGATTCAGATGGTAATATCATTCACGTTATTCAAACACCACCCCTTTATACCCCCATAACTTTCTCCCTCTCCTCCCCCGAGACCGGGTGCATTTCTCGGAAAGCTGGGTCTGTGCATGGCAAGTGACATCATTGGACTGGATCAAGTCCAGGAATCACAGCACTGTCTCTATTCACTTCATACACAGTAAACCTGTTAACAATCTGTGACACACACACAATGCACCACCAAGGCGGCAAGGGAGGTGGGGAAGGTCAGGCACTTGGACGGGGGGGGAGACTGTCAGAAACTTGGGTGGAGAAAGTCAGGAACTTGGGTGTGGGAAGTCAGGAATGTGGGAGGGTTGTGAATAGGTCAGGAACTATGGTTGGTAAGTGGAGGAGGTCAGGAACTTGGACGGGGAGGGGGAAGGGGGTCAGGAACTAGGGCAGGGAGGGGAAGGAGGTCAGGTCAGGAACTATGGCCGTGGGGGAAGCAACTTGTTTGTGGGGTGGGAGAAGGTCTTAACCCGTGAGTGTGAGCCCTGCCTGTTCCAAGTGAGCTCTGTTCTGTCTGGAGTCAGCAGTCAGAATGGTTCGAATTACACTTTGTAAAGTCACTGATTACATAGGCAGGGTGGTTCTAATTACACATTCCAGGCAAACTGTTGGGTGTGTCTTGTCCTGCAAGGGGACCAATCAGCACATCATCGAAGGGGACCAATATGAGCTTTAGGTGTTGCAAATAAGCATGTCCATAAAAGAATGCATCGAAATCTAGCCAATGTATACATTGAAACTGCAGAATTGCCTTTGGATTCCATTCTTACCTTCAGCTCATCCTGTATCAAAGCGTTACTTCTCTTTATTTTGATAATTTTCTTGCCACTTCTACCAGGACTGCTGAACGTAAACTGAAGATCTACTTCCTCCGGCAGAAAGGTAGCAATGCTGTACTCTGACAGTGCTTCCAGGGCAATCACCGTGTCCTTGTCAACAGAAAGAGAGGAAGTACATTAAAATGTGCCCATTAACTAACTGACGGATGGATTAGTGCTGAACCAATGTGCTAACTGGTGTTGTTTGTAACTTGTATGGAAAGCAGGTATAAGAACAATTCTCATCTGCCATTGGATGCCAAGCATGACCTGAGGCACTTTGGGTAAAGGATTCCGTATCAGGCAAACCGCTGCTAAAAATTTGCCTTAAATCCAATCCTGTAGGGCTAGAAATTCGTTTTGGGCAGTGGCACAAATCGGGCAGTATCGGATCTGCTGCCCGTTACAGAGCCTGACAGTCCATCCATTAACTGCAGTGGAATGTCCAGGCCCTTATGCCCGAGCTTTTTCAGTGAAATAATGGCCACGGAATGGGGGATGTTACAGGAAGCTAAAACTAAACTCTATTCAGGAGCAATTTTAACTTAACTCACCGGACAGGAATCCCACAGGATCGGGTGGAACGTATGTTTTAAAACCGCCCAATATTGACTTCGATGGAGAGTAAAATTGGGTGGGGTGCTAAACCAGCATTGCACCCAATGCTGTCAGGTTCCCGACAAGCAGGTTAGGTTAAAATTGCCCCATTAAACTAATGTCCACTAAAGAATTTACTGTGGTGATTGGCTGGAATTTATGTTAATAGAGTAATTATTTGCAACAACTTTTTTATGTCCTTCTGCACATGCGCGTCTTGGACTCCGCCCCCTGTTTGCACATGTGTGCTCGATCCAGTCGTGCATGCGCAGTGCGACATACAAGGAATCCGGATGTGAGGTCGAACCAGGAACCACGTGGAGCTCATTGTCGCTGGAGCTGGTTCTAGGGCTCTTGGATTATCTCCAGGATCTTTGCCTAAAAGATCACCATGACTATCTACACTAATATTTTTGCCGCATTCTGTGGGAGCGAAAATTCAGAGGTAGTGAGAGACGGGGGAGAGAGAGAGACTGTAGGGGGAGAGAGACTGGGGGTGGGGGAGGGGGAAGAGTGAGACTGGGTAGAAAGAGCGACTGGGGGTGGCGGGGGGAAGAGATTGGGTAAGCGTGAGGAAACTGGAGAGAAAGAGGGAGACAGAGGGAAAAGTGAGAAACTTGGGAGAGAGAGAGGGGGGAAGGGTGACAGAGACCGGGGGAGGGGGAGAGAGACTGGAAGAAGAGTGAGAGAGAGTTAGGGGGGAGAGTGAGAGACTGAGGAGAGAGAGACTGGAGGGAGAGTGAGAGACTGGGGACAGAATGAGAGACTGGGGGGGGAGTGAGAGAGTGGGGCAGAGAGAGACTTGGGAGAGACAGAGAGTGAGGCTGGTAAGACTGGGGAGAGAGATAGAGTGAGGCAGAGAGAGTGAGAGACTGGGGAAGAGAGAGTGCCTGGGTAGAGAGAGAGATTGGGGGAGAGAGAGAGAGTGCAGCACAGAGAGAGAGAGAGAGAGACTTGGGGAGAAAGAGAAATTGGGGTAGAGAGAATGGAAAAAGAGAGACTTGGGGAGAGACAGAAAGTGAGGCTGGGGGGCGGGGAGAGAGGGAGACTGTGGAGAGAGATAGAGTGAGGCAGAGAGAGTGAGAGACTGGATAAGAGAGAGTGCCTGGGTAGAGAGAGAGCTTGGGGGAGAGAGAAAGAGTGGAGCACAGAGAGAGAGTGAGAGAGACTTGGGGAGAAAGAGAGATTGGGGCAGAGAGAATGGGAAAAGAGAGAGAGACTTGGGGAGAGAGAGGGGATGGTGGAGAGGTGATCAGAGGGGAAAGAGTGAGAGGGAACTCAGGGAAGATGCATCTCGTTCTTCCAACACCACCGCCTTTGCACCCGCACTATGTTTTCCCTCTCCTCCCTCGATACCTGGTTGATTTCTTGGAAAGCTCAGTGCCTGCGTGGCAAGTGACATAATTGGAGTAGATGAAATCCAGAAGTCAAGACACTGTCAGTATTCACTTGCTACCCAATAGACCTGTTAACAATCCGTGACCCACATCTGTAGCATGGCATGTTGTGGGGTGGGTGAGGGGGGTGACGGTAAGGTCAAAACCTGGCCTGGAATGGACAGAAAAATGGGCTGGGGGGAAACACGAACTTGGGCTGGGGTTCAGGAATTTGGAAAGGGCTGTCAGGAACCTAGGCTGAAATGGGGAAGGAACTTGGACTGGTGGGGGGGAGGGGGGGGGAAAGGGAAAGGAATCTGGGCTTGGGGGATCAAGAACTTGGGCTGGGATGGGGACAGGGACTTGGGCTGGGATGCGGACAGGGACTTGGGCTGGGGGATGGGCAGGAACTTGGGCTGGGTGTGTCAGGAACTTGGGCTGGGTAGGTCAGGAACTTGGGCTGGGGGATGGGGCAATAACTGTGGCTGGGATAGGGCAGGGACATGGGCTGGAATGGTGAACTTACCTGAGCTGGCGGGGGCAGGAACTTGGCCAGGGGATGTCAGGAACCTGAGCTGGGGTCAGGGGGTGGGGCCGCGGGGGAAGTACTTGGGCTGGGGCTGGCAGGAACTTGGGCTGGGATGGGACAGCTACCTGAGCTGGGGGGCGGGGCAGGGGCAAGAACTTGGGTTGGGGGTGTCAGGAACTTGGGCTGGGATGGAGCAGAAACTTTGGCTGGAAGATGGTGCAGGATCTTGGGCGCTGGCAAGGGGTGGTCTTAACCTGTAAGAATGAGCTCTCTTCTGTCTGGAGACAGCAGTCAGAATGGCTCGAATTACACTTTGCAAAATCACTGAGAACTTGAGCTGAACAGTTCTAATTGCTCACTGCAGAGAAACTGCTGGGTGTGTCTTATCCTCCAAGGGACCAAACAGTAATCAGGGGACCCAATCAGAGAATTTTACTGTTGCAAATTAACACATCCTTTTGTTAACGTATTAATGTAGTAATAAAGAAAGACTTGGATTTATATAGTGCCTTTCACGACCACCGGATCACTTAACTTGCTTTACAGCCAAGGAAATATTTTTGGAGTGCAGTCACTGTTGTAATGTGGGAAACGCAGCAGCCAATTTGCACACAGCAAGCTCCCACAAACAGCAAGGTGATAATGGCCACAAAATCTGGTTTTTTTTGTGTTGATTGAGGGTTTTAATATTGGCCCCAGGACGCCGGGGATATCTCCCCTGCTCCTTTTCAAAATACTGCCATGGGATCTTTTCCATCCACCTGAGAGAGCAGTCGGGGCCTCGGTTTAACGTCTCATCCAAAAGACGCACCTCCAACAGTGCAGTGCTCCTTCAACACTACACTGGAGTGTCAGCGTAGTTTTCTTGAGGGGGCTGAATGTTCTTGGAGTGGGACTTGAACCCACAACCTTCTGACTCAGTCGGCGAGAGTGCTACCCGCTGAGCCAGTGTACTTCAGTTCAAAAACCAACGCGATTTACTTTCAAATATTGAAAACCTGCCAATTGCAAAGGATAATTGTCTACATTTTGTATCAGAAGTGCAGCTGGCAATTCCAGTATTCAGAAACATTACAGGATACACCAGCGCTGGTAAAAACACTGCAACGTCAAAGCAGCAGCGTGTCAGGAAAAATCTGTCCATCTTGGAGGGTGTAGATAATTGTCCAGTATTTACACAACAACCAATAACAGACATCAAGGAAAACACATCTTCTTGTATGAATGTTTGAATGTAAAACCCTCACAGTTTCTGCATGTATTTTCAGCACTCATATTTAAAAGGTGCACAGGGTGGAGTTCTGCTTTGGGCGCAATGGATGATCTGGGCACAAATTGCACTCAAAATTGCACTGGTTTTATGAAGTTTTTTTTCTCTTGAGTTTCTGCTCAAACTCATTTGCGTATCGCTGGAAAAAAAAATCTTCCTGCAACCAGTGCAATCAGGCAACATCTTACAAAATATTTTAAAATATTCCTTGATATATTCAAGAGTGATAACTTGGTACAGTTTAATTAATAAGGCTGAAAATGTGCTTATTACATTAAATAGTATTTTTAAATCAGAACACCAATCCACCTTGGTATCGATTTTCCAAAATCCCCTAGATTCTCGAATGGTCCAAGTGGATTGGAATGTAGCAAATGTAACATCGCGATTCAAGAAAGGAGGGAGAGAGAAAACAGGGAACTATAGGCTAGTTAGTCTGACATCAGTCATCGGGAAAATGTTGGAATCCATTGTTAAGGATTAGGGCACTTAAATAATCAAAATATGATTAGGCAGAGTTAATAAGGTTTGATGAAAGGGAAATTGTGTTTGATAAATTTATTAAAGTTTTTTGAGAATGTAACTAGTAGGGTAAATAAAAGGGAACCAGTGGATGTCGTATATTTGGATTTACAAAAGGAATTCGATAAAGTGCCGCATAAAAGGTTATTACACAAGATACAGGCTCATAGGTTCGGGGTAATACAGTAGCATGGATAGAGGATTGGTTTGCAGACAGAAAACAGAGGGTAGTGATCAACAGGTCTTTTTCAGGTTGGCAAGCTGTAACTAGTGGGGTGTCACAAGGATCAGTGCTGGGGCCTCAGCTATTTACAATCTATATTAATGACCTAGATGAAGGGACCGAGTGTAATGTATCCAAGTTTGCTGATGATACAAAGCTAGGTGGGACAGTAAACTGTGAGGAGAACACAAATGTTTCCAAAGGGATATAGATAGTCTAAGTGAGTGGGCAGTACGGTGTTCGATGGAGTATAATGTAGGAAAATGTGAGGTTATTCACTTTGGTAGGAAGAATAGAAAAACCGAATATTTTTAAATGGTGAGAAACTTTTAAATGTTGGTGGTCAGAAAGATTTGGGTGTCCTCGTGCAAAAACACTGAGCGCTAGCATGCAGGTACAGCAAACAATAAGGAAGGCAAATGGCATTTTGTCCTTTATTGCAAGGGGGTTGGAGTATAAGAGTAAGGAAGTCTTGCAACAGTTCTCCAGGGCGTTGGTGAGACCACACCTGGAGTACTGTGCACAGTTCTGGTACATTTGCTTTGGAGGTGGTGCAACAAAGTTTCAATCGTTTGATTCCTGGGATGAGAGGGTTGTCCTATGATGAGAGATTGTGTAGAATGGGCCTATACTCTCTGGAGTTTAGAAGAATGAGAGGTGATCACGTTGAAATATACATGATTCTGAAGGTGATTGACAGAGTAGATGCTGAGAGGTTGTTTCCCTTGGCTGGAGTGTCTGGAACTAGGAGGCATCGTCTCAGGATAAGGGGTCGGCCTTTTAAGACAGATGATGAGCAATCTCTTCACTCAGCGGGTTGTGAATCTTTGGAATGTTCTGTCCCAGAGGGCTGTGGATGCTGAGACTTTCAGTATATTTAAGGCTGAGGTAGAATATGTTTTGCAGTCTAGGGGAATCAAGGGATATGTAGATCAGGCAGGAAATTGGAGTTGATGTCCATGATCAGCCATGATCTTATTGAATGTCGAAGCAGGCTTGAGGGGCCTTATGGCCTATTCCTGTTTCTTATGTTCTCCTGCAAGTAACATGGTTTTAAATGACTGAAAATGATAGAGACATTTGCTATTTATATTGGGATACAGTATCAGTTCCTTAGAAAATTAAAAATAAATATTGAAAAGCTTTTAAAATGTGCCTAATCGTGGCCTTGCACCCAAAAAGTGCAGTTTAATTTTTAGATCCTCCACAAAGACCCAATTAGCAGAAACTTACCATGATGAGCAATTCGATCTGGGGGCAAGTCCAAGTTTATGGGTAGGGCCAGCTTCTACATAAGAACACAAGAAATAGAAGCAGGAGTTGGCCATTTGGCCCCTCGAGCCTGCTCCGCCATTTAATAAGATCTCGGCTGATCTGGTGTTGGCCACAACTCCAGTTCCCTGCCCACTCCCCATAACCCTTGAATCCCTTATCGTTCAAAAATCTGTCTGTCTCCGCCTTAAATATATTCAGACCCAGCCTCCACAGCTCTTTGGGGTAGGGAATTCCAAAGATTCACGACCCTCTGAGAGCAGAAATTCCTCCTCATTTCTGTTTTCAATCGGTGGCCCCTTATTCTGAAACTATGCCCCCTAATTCTAGATTCCCCCGTGAGAAGAAGCATCCTCTCTGCATCTACCCTGTCTTAGCCCCCTCAGAATCTTATATGTTTCAATAAGATCACCTCTCATTCTTCTAAACTCCAGCCAGTACAGGCCCAACCTGCTCAATCTTTCCTAATAAGACAAGCACTTCATCTCAGGAATCATTCCAGCGTGATATTTACTTAATCCAGTGTTAATGTCGCGTAAATTCAATTTGTGCTGGGCATAATCTTTGCTGAGAATTTTGCGATGTTTTTCCGCAGATTTCACCAATTTTGGGCGAAATGCGGCAAAAGAGAACAGCGCAACCGATTGGAAACTCCATGTCGCAGTTACATTGGACTGAAACATGATGTACCGCGTAAACAAGTGAGATAAACAAAAAAAAACGTCTGCCATTTTCTCAAAATAAAACTGATCAGTTGAGATGTTTTTTAAAAAGTGCATTCAGGGGATGTGGGCATCGCTGGCAAGGCTGGCATTTATTGCCCATCCCTAATTGCCCTTGAGGAAGTGGTGGTGAGCCGCCTTCTTGAACCGCTGCAGTCCGTGTGGTGAAGGTACTCCCACAGTGCTGTTAGGGAGGGAGTTCCAGGATTTTGACGCAGCGACGATGAAGGAACGGTGATATAGTTCCAAGTCAGGATGTTGTGTAACTTGGAGGGCAACGTGGACGTGGTGGTGTTCCCATGTGCCTGCTGCTCTTGTCCTTCTAGGTGGTAAAGGTTGCTGGTTTAGGAGGTGCTGCTGAAGAAGTCTTGGCGAGTTGCTGCTGTGCATCTTGCAGATGCATTTGTAAGATATTGGGTGCAGAAAACAACAAAGAAAATCTGATCTCCCCAGTGCATCAACATATTCTGTCATTGGATGTAAACTAAATGCAATCAGTTTCTTAATTAGCAAATATAAAATGTACCTGTGTTGAGCGGAAACCTCCACCGTAGTTCCGTTGCTCCGTTAACCATTTTACAATGGCGTTTGCGTAGTAGAGATCTTTCATGGCTATTGTCTGGAGCAAGGCGTATGAAGTGGTCTCGACTGATATAGCTGATGCCGGAGGTACACGCCCTAGATTGCTTTCTTTATCGTGTAGCGTTGTTTCATCAGCGTTCCAATGGCGGGTGTTATTTTCTGTTTTATGTTTCAAACACAAACAGATTACGAGAATTAATGCTTGTAAATCGGAATGTGAGCTGTCTCCGGCCGCACTAGAGCAACAAGATCAAATCCAAAAGCAAGAATGTGGTGTGAACAGCAAAGATTTAGCCTGATATCATTTCAGTCCTGGTCACCACCGTGACTGTTCAAACTGCAACTGAATGTTATACAACACAAGAAAACTGGTTTTCAGCAAAGCAAGACTCAATTGGTCGTGCAACGATTAAAATGAACTTCAATCGATGGATTTGAGCGTAAGGACATCTTCCATTTATATAGCGCCTTTATCGCAGTAAAAGATCCCAAAGCTCTTCACAGGAGCGCTACAGAAACATAGATAGGTAGAAACATAGAAACTTGGACAAGAATTGACACTGATCCTCATCATGAAATATTAGGAGAGGTGCTTTAATGCATGATAAAACAGGTAGATTATTAGGGACATCGTAAAGGAGGGAAGAGGGGTAGCGAGGTGGAGCGGTTAAGGGAGGGAATTCCAGAATTTAGGGTCTAGGCAACTGAAGGCACGGCCGCCTATGGGGAGGCAAAGGAAGTGTGGAGAATTGGGGTAACACAGAAATCTCGGAGGGTTTGAGGCTGTTATTCAATGTGTTGTGCAGCAAGACCGCAACTCAGTTCCTTCTACATCAATAATTACTGCAATCATTACAGAGCCTGATACACATCCTCAATTATGGTTAGATGCGGGTGGAGTTGTGCCTCTGACCAGGACTCCATATATATCCCCTGAACAATGTTGAGTGTTGTTTCAGGATTCGGATACAATAGCAACATACTTCAATGGTTGAACCGAAATGATAGTGAACTGGGTAGAAAATAGTTATCAGTGAGACAACTTAACACATTTAGGGAACTGTTATATATGTGGACTTGTATTTACTCTGTACAGCCACCAGAGGGCTCTTCCCCTAGAGTCCCAAGGGATCCCATCATCCCTTGGGAGCACAGGTATTTAAGGAGGCTTCACAGGTTGGAGAGGCACTCTGGAGACCTACAATAAAAGACTAAGGTCACATTTTACTTTGAGCTCACAGTGTTCAGTCTGACTCTTTCTCCATACACAACAGGAACAATGCAACACAATTACTCAATCGGGATAGAAAGACAACAGGCATACATTCAGACTAGTAGAAGACAAGTTCAGAGCTGGGACAGGGATGATTTCTGTCGAAAAAGAGCTGTGAAGTTGATTTCAGAATGGGTGCTGGATTTGAAAAACCCGGAGTGCTTTAAAAAACAGTTGGATGTTGTGACAGAAGGCTGTGAGAGGGCACTGGGTGAATGTATTAAGGAGGACCGAGTGCACACATTTATATATATGATTATTTGATGTGATAGCATCATGTTAACAACATTATGTATAATACGGATTCTCAAACGACTAAATGACAACATCTAGTGCTACTGAAACATAACTTATAAAACTAAATGCTTTAATCCGAAAGCACCTTACTCAATATTTTCTGTTAACTCTGCGACTAAAGGAGAGATTAAAAGGTTACCTTTATCATAAATTGCGATTTTTTTCAGTTTGTCACCTGCCTCGAGCGCTATCGAACTTTCAGGATCGAACAAGGCAAGGGCATACGCGGTGATAGCCAAGACATAGGGGTGCTTAATTTTGGCAAGTTCGTCAGAAAGAAGCCTAACAGCTGTTACAATGCTTTTTCTCTAAAAAGAACAAACAAAAGGTTGAGGTAGAAAAATAAAAGTGGTTAGCCCTGTAGGAGCGAGTGTGACGGAGGGCTTTTGATTTGGCCCCATCCCACTTTCTTAGGTTTGCTATCCCCTCCACCTAGCGGCATGCTGATCGCCGCTAATCCCAATTTGAGTTACTTGCCCCTTGAAAGATCTTGGAACATACAGACCAAGGTCCTTCTGTTCCTCCACATCTCTCAGATCCTCCCATTTATTGTGTATTCCCCGTGCCTTCTTGCACCTCCCCAAATGTATTACCTCTGGATTGAATTCCATTTTCCACTTCGCTGCCCAACTGACCAGTCCATCGATATGTTCCTGCAGTCTTTCCTCCTCACTGTCAACCACACGGCCAATTTTTGTATCATCTGCAAACTTCTTTATCATGCCTCCTACATTTAAGTCTGAATCATTGATTATATACTACAAAAAGCAAGGGACCCAGCACTGAGCCCTATGGAACCCCACAGCCTTCCAGTTGCAAAAACACCCGTCAACCGTGGCCGGAGAGTTGGTGTAGGAGGGAGGGCTTTAAATTCCTGAGGCATTGGGACCGCTTCTGGGGGAGATGGGACCTATACAAATTGGACGGGTTGAACCTCAACAGTGCCGGGACCAATATCCTCGCGAGGAGTTTTGCTAGTGCTGTTGGGGAGAGTTTAAACTAGCTTGGCAGGAGGATGGGAACCTGAGAGCAAATTCAATAGGGAAGGAAGCAAAGCTGAAATTGGATAGCAATAATTTAGAAAGCGAATCTGTAAGACAGAGGAAACAAGGGTTAGTCAGTAGTAATCAAGGAGGTTTTCCTGTGCTAAATGGGATATACTTTAATGCAAGGAATATAGCGAATAAGGCAGTTGAGCTAAGAACACAGGTAGACACTTGGGAGTATTATATTATAGCTATTACAGAGACATGGCTGAAGCAGGGGCAGGTCTGGCAGCTCAATATTCCTGGTTCCAGGATTTTTAGACAAGCTAGAGAGGGGGGTAAAAAGGCGAGGGGGGATATGGTATTGATTAAAGAAACTATTACAGCGGGGAGGAGAAATGATATAAGAACATAAGAACAGGAGCAGGAGTAGGCCATATGGCCCCTCGAGCCTGCTCCGCCATTTAATACGATCATGGATTCAGGTCCACTTCCCCGCCTGCTCCCCATAACCCGTTATTCCCTTATCGTTTAAGAAACTGTCTATTTCTGTCTTAAATTTATTCAATGTCCCAGCTGCCACAGCTCTCTGAGGCAGCAAATTCCACAGATTCACAATCCTCAGAGAGAAGAAATTGCTCCTCATGTCAGTTTTAAATGGGCGGCCCCTTATTCTAAGATCATGCCCTCTAGTTCTAGTCTCCCCCATCAGTGGAAACATCCTCTCTGCATCCACCCTGTCAAGCCCCCTCATAATCTTAAACGTTTCGATAAGATCACCTCTCATCCTTCTGAATTCCAATGAGTAGAAGCCCAACCGACTCAACCATTCCTCTTGGGTCAATTCCCTCATCCCCGGAATCAACCGAGTGAATCTTCTCTGAACTGCCTCCAAAGCAAATATATCCTTTTTTAAAATATGGAAACCAAAACTGCACGCAATATTCCAGCTGTAGCCTCACCAATAACCTGTATACCTGGAGCAAGACGTCCCTGCTTTTATACTCCATCCCCTTTGCAATAAAGGCTAAGATTCCATTGGCCTCCCTGATCACTTGCAGAACCTGCATACTATCCTTTTCTGTTTCATCTACAGGTACCCCCAGGTCCTGCTGTACCGCAGCACTTTGCAATCTTTCTCCATTTAAATAATAACTTGCTCTTTGATCTTTTTCTGCCAAAGTGCTTGACCTCACACTTTCCAACATTATACTCCATCTGCCAAATTTTTGCCCACTCACTTAGCCTGTCTGTGTCATTTTGCAGATTTTTTGTGCCCTCTTCACACATTGCTTTTCGTCCCATTTTTGTACCATCAGCAAACTTGGCTACATTACACTCGCTCCCTTCTTACAAGTCGTTAATATAGATTGTAAATAGTTGGGATCCCAGCACTGATCCCTGCGGCACCCCACTAGTTACTGATTGCCAACCCGAGAATGAACCATTTATCCTGACTCTGTCTTTTCTGTTCGTTAACCAACCTTTATCCATGCTAATATATTACCCCCAACCCAGTGATCTTTTATCTTGTGCAGTAACCTTTTATGTGGCACCTTGTCAAATGCCTTCTGGAAGTCCAAATACACCACATCCTCTGGTTCCCCTTTATCCACCCTGTTCGTTATATCCTCAAAGAATTCCAGCAAATTTGTCAAACATGACTTCCCCTTCATAAGTCCATGCTGACTCTGCCTGACTGAATTTTGCTTTTCCAAATGTCCTGCTACTGCTTCTTTAATAATGGACTGCAACATTTTCCCAACCACAGATGTTAGGCTAACTGGTCTATAGTTTCCTGCTTTTGGAAAGCAGGAAACTACAGACCTGCCTCCTTTTTTAAATTCGGGGCGTTACATTTGCAGTTTTCCAATCTGCTGGGACCTCCCCAGAATCCAGGGAATTTTGGGAAATTGCAACCAATGCATCTACAATCCCTGCCGCTACCTCTCTTAAGACCCTAGGATATGTTAGAGGGATCATGAAAAGAGGCTATATGGATTGAATTGAAAAATAAAAAAGGGGCGATCACATTGCTGGGCATGTATTATAGACCCCCAAACAGTGGGAGCGCGAGAGTGGAGAAAATATTTAGGCAAATTGATGTGGTCCAAAAATCATAGAGCAATAATAGTAGAGGATTTTAACTGTCCTAATATTGATAGGGACAAATATAGTGTGAAGGGTATAGAATGTGCGACATTCTTAAAATGCATTCAAGAGAACTTTGTAAATCAGTATGTAGCAAGCCCAACACGAGACGGGATGATTTTGGATTTAGTTTTGGGGAATGAAGCTGGGCAGGTTGAAGGGGTATTAGTGGGAGAGCACTTGGGTGCCAGTGATCATAATTCAGTCAGATTCAAGTTAGTTATGGATAAGGACAAGGATAGACCAGGAATAAAAGTCCCAAATTGGGGAAAAGCTAACTTTGCTAAGTTGAGGAGTGATTTGGCCACAGTGGACTGGAAACAGCTATTGTGGGTAAATCAATGTCAGAAAAGTGGGAGGCATTCAAGGAGGCGATCTGGAAGGCTCAGGCCAAACCTATGCTCTTAAAGAAAAAGGGTAGGCAAAAAGCTGGGAAATCTAGGGACCTACAGTGGAGGATAAAGAAAAAAAGGGAAGCTTATTTCATATACCGATGGCTAAAAACTACTATCTTTGGAGGAATTTAGAAAGGTAAGAGGTAAATTAAAAAGGATATTAGGAATACTAAGAGAGAGCATGAAAAACTCTTGGCTAGTAAAATTAAGGAAAACTCAAAGATGTTCTATAAATATATTAAGAATAAGAGGATAACTCAAGAAAGAGTAGGGCCTATTAGGGACAATATGTGTGGAGGCGGAAGATGTTGGTATGGTTCTTAATGAATACTTTGCGTCTGTTTTCACAAAGGAAAGAGGCAATGCAGATACTGCTATCAAGGAGTAGTGTCAAATTCTGGATGAAATAAACACAGAGAGAGGAGGTATTAAAGCATATAGCAGCTTTGAAAGTAGATAAGTCCCCAGGCCTCGTTGAAATGCAACCCATGCTGTTGAGCGAAGTAAAAGTTGAAATAGCAATGGCCTTGACCATCATTTTCCAGTCTTCTTTGGATTCAGGCATGGTGCCGGAGGATTGGAGGAATGCTAATGTTTAAGAAGGGAGAAAGAGACAGGCCGAGTAATTACAGGCCTGTCAGCCTAACCTCAGTGGTGGGAAAATTATTGCAAAAAACCTCGAAAGACAGGACAAATCTACATTTGGAAAGGAAAGGTTTAATTAGGGACAGTCAGCACGGATTTGTGATGCGAAGATCGTGTTTGACTAGCCTGATTGAATTTTTCGAGGAAGTAATCAGGAGGGTCGATGAGGGTAGTTTGTATGATGTAGTGTATATGGACTTTACATAGAAACATAGAAAATAGGTGCAGGAGTAGGCCATTCGGCCCTTCGAGCCTGCACCGCCAATCAATAAGATCATGGCTGATCATTCCCTCAGTACCCCTTTCCTACTTTCTCTCCATACCCCTTGATCCCCTTAGCCGTAAGGGCCATATCTAACTCCCTCTTGAATATATCCAATGAACTGGCATCAACAACTCTCTGCGGTAGGGAATTCCATCGGTTAACAACTCTCTGTGTGAAGAAGTTTCTCCTCATCTCAGTCCTAAATGGCCGACCCCTTATCCTAAGACTATGCCACCTGGTTCTGGACTTCCATTCTTCCCGCATCTAACCTGTCCAGTCCCATCACAATCTTGTACGTTTCTATGAGATCCCCTCTCATCCTTCTAAACTCCAGTGAATAAAGGTCCAGTTGATCCAGTCTCTCCTGATATGACAGTCCAGCCATCCCTGGAATCAGTCTGGTGAACCTTTGCTGCAATCCCTCAATAGCAAGTACGTCCTTCCTCAGATTAGGAGACCAAAACGGAACACAATATTCCAGATGAGGCCTCACTAAGGCCCTGCATAACTGCAGTAAGACCTCCCTGCTTCTAAATTCAAATCCCCTAGCTATGAAGGCCAACATACCATTTGCCTTCTTCATCGCCTGTTGTACCTGCATGCTCACTTTCAGTGACTGATGAACCATGACACCCAGGTCTCGTTACACCTCCCCTTTTCCTAATCTGCCGCATCCAGATAATATTCTGCCTTTGTGTTTTTGTCCCCAAAATGGATAACCTCACATTTATTCACATTATACTGCATCTGCCATGCATTTGCCCACTTACCTAACCTGTCCAAGTCACCCTGCAGCCTCTTAGCGTCCTCCTCACAGCTCACACCGCCACTCAGTTTAGTGTCATCCGCAAACTTGGAGATATTACACTCAATTCCTTCATCTAAATCGTTAATGTATATTGTAAAGATCTGGGGTCCCAGCACTGAGCCCTGCGGCACTCCACTAGTCATTGCCTGCCATTCTATAAAGGACCCGTTTAGCCCGACTCTCTGCTTCCTATCTGCCAACCAGTTCTCTATCCACGTCAGTACATTACCCCCAATACCATGCGCTTTGATTTTGCCCACCAATCTCTTGTGCAGGACCTTGTGTGGGACCTTGTGTGGGACCTTAGCACAGCTTTTGATAAGGTCACATATGGTAGACTGGTCACGAAGGTTAAAGCCCATGGGATGCAGTGCAAAGTGGCAAGTTGGATGCAAAATTGACTTGGAGGTAGGAAGCAAAGGTTAATGGTTGCTGGATGTTTTTGTGAATGGAAGGATGTTTCCAGTGGGCTCAGTACTGGGTCCCTTGCTTTGTGTGGTATATATCGATGATCTCGAATTGAATATCGGGAGTATGATTAAGAAGTTTGCAGATGAAACTAAAATTGGCTGAGTGGTTGATAATGAAGAGGAAATCCTTGGACTGCGGGTGGATATCAATCAAGTGGTCAGGTGGGCAGAGCAGTGGCAAATAAAATTTAATTCGGTAATTTAAAACATTTGGAGGCTGGAGTAAATTGTTCGTGGCAATTGCCAGTAGCTTCTAAGTAAGTAGCAGTTTAATTTAAAGGGGAAAAGTTAAATAGTTGGGAATCTTTCAGGTTTAGGCACAGAAAAACAAGGTAACTCTCCAGTAGGAGGCAATTAGCAGTTAGTTAAAACCAGTTCTGTAAACGACTGACCAGTAGTGAGTCATCTGACCAAGATACAGTTTAAAAAGAGGCAACTCGTGCAGAGCACGGAGTGCAGCAGCTTAGAGTGGCATTCGTGAGTTTGGTAAGTGGGTGAGTTTTAAGGGCAAGTCGGGGTGGCAGGCGCTGTTTTGTTTTGTTTTTCCTACCAGTGCTGACACTGGAGCAGCTGATAAGGAGTGCGAGAGTAGGAGACGGAGGCTCAGAGACCAGCCCAACCAGCTGCAGACAAAGATAGAGGGGTGCGAAATTGAGAGGTGACATCACAGCCAAGCTGGTAAGTGGTTGGCTGTTCGACTGGTAAGTATAACTCTCTTTTAGACTGACTTTTAGATTGGTTTAATTGGCAGCGAACTACTAAGTAGCTGTTTGGTGTTTAAGTAAGTAAATTAATTTAAGGGTTAAGTCATGGCAGGAGAGCTCGGACCCATGTCATGCTCCTCCTGTGCTATGTGGGAAATCAGGGACACTTCCAGTGTCTCTGACTAATATGTGCGCGGGAAGTGTGTCCTGCTGCAGCTCCTGACAGACCGCATGACGGCACTGGAGCTGCGGATGGACTCACTCTAGAGCATGCACGATGCTGAGAGTGTTGTGGATAGCACATTTAGTGAGTTGCATCACACCACAGGTAAGGGTTAGGACAGATAGTGAATGGGTGACCAAGAGACAAGGAAAGAGCAGGAAGGTAGTGCAGGAGTCCCCTGCGGTCATCTCCTTCCAAAACAGATATACCGTTTTGGATACTGTTGGGGGAGATAACTTACCAGGGGAAGGCACCAGCAGCCAGGTTCATGGCACCATGGGTGGCTCTGCTGCACAGAAGGGCGGGAAAAGAGTGGGAGAGCTATAGTGATAGGGGACTCTATTATAAGGGGAATAGATAAGAGTTTCTGCGGCCGCAACTGAGACTCCAGGATGGTGTGTTGCCTCCCTGGTGCAAGGGTCAAGGGTGTCTCGGAGTGGCTGCAGAGCATTCTGGAGAGAAAGAGTAAACAGCCAGTTGTCGTGGTACATGTAGGTATCAACAATATAGGTAAGAAGCAGTAAGAGGTCCTACAAGCTGAATTTATGGAGCTAGGAGTTAAATTAAAAAGTAGGACCTCAAAAGGTAGTAATCTCTGGATTTCTACCAGTGCCATGTGCTAATCAGAGTAGAGGGAGCAGGAGAGTTAGAATAAATACGTGGCTTGAGCAGTGGTGCAAGAGGGAGGGATTCAAATTCCTGGGACATTGGAACCAGTTCTGTGGGAAGTGGGACATGTACAAAAGGGACAGTTTGTACTTGGGCAGCAGTTCGGGAGTGTTTCAACTAATATGGCAGGGGGATGGGAACCTATGCATCGAGACAGGGCGAAGTAATATGGAGTCAGAAACAGATGGTAGAAAGGTAAAAAGCAATAGTGGAAGGCCGAGTAAACAAAGGCAAGAAACAAAAAGGGCCATACTACATCATAATTCTAAAAGGACAAAGGGTGTTAGAAAAACAAGCTTGAAGGCTTTATGTCTTAATGCAAGGAGTATCCGTAAAAAGGTGGATGAATTAACTGTGCAAATAGATGTTAACAGATATGATGTGATTGGGATTACAGAGACGTGGCTCCAGGATGATCAGGGCTGGAAACTCAACATCCAAGGGTATTCAACATTCAGGAAGGATAGAATAAAAGGAACAGGAGGTGGGGTAGCATTGCTGGTTAAAGAGGAGATTAATGCAATAGTTAGGAAGGACATTAGCTTGGATGATGTGAAATCTGTATGGGTAGAGCTGCAGAACACCAAAGGGAAAAAAACATTAGTGGGAGTTGTGTACAGACCTCCAAACAGTAGTAGTGATGTTGGGGAGAGCATCAAACAGGAAATTAGGGGTGCATGCAATAAAGGTGCAGCAGTTATTATGGGTGACGTTAACATGCATATAGATTGGACTAACCAAACTGGAGGCAATACGGTGGAGGAGGATTTCCTGGAGTGCATAAGGGAAGTTTTACTAGACCAATATATCGAGGAACCAACTAGGGGGGAAGCTATCTTAGACTGGGTGTTGTATAATGAGAGAGGATTAATTAGCAATCTTGTTGTGCGAGACCCCTTGGGGAAGAGTGACCATAATATGGTGGAATTCTACATTAGGATGGAGAATGAAACAGTTAATTCAAAGTCCATGGTCCAGAACTTAAAGAAGGGTAACGTTGAACGTATGAGGCGTGAATTGGCTAGGATAGATTGGCGAATGATACTTAAGGAGTTGACAGTGGATGGGCAATGGCGGACATTTAGAGACCGCATGGATGAACTACAACAATTGTACATCCCTGTCTGGTGTCAAAATAAAAAAGGGAAGGTGGCTCAACCGTGGCTATCAAGGGAAATCAGGGATAGTATTAAAGCCAAGGAAGTGGCATACAAATTGGCCAGGAATAGCAGCGAACCCAGGGGCTGGGAGAAAATTAGAACTCAGCAGAGGAGGACAAAGGGTTTGATTAGGGCAGGGAAAATACAGTACGAGAGGAAACTTGCAGGGAACACTAAAATGGACTGCAAAAGCTTCTATAGATATGTAAAAAGAAAAAGGTTAGGAAAGACAAACGTAGGTCCCTTGCAGTCAGAATCAGGGGAAGTCATAACGGGGAATAAAGAAATGGCAGACCAATTGAACAAGTATTTTGGTTCGGTATTCACTAAGGAGGACACAAACAACCTTCCGGATAAAAAAGGGATCAGAGGGTCTCGTAAGAAGGAGGAACTGAGGGAAATCCTTATTAGTCGGCAAATTGTGTTGGGGAAATTGATGGGATTGAAGGCCGATAAATCCCCAGGGCCTGATGGACTGCATCCCAGAGTACTTGGAAATAACGGATGCATTGACAATCATTTTCCAAAATTCCATTGACTCTGGATCAGTTCCTATGGAGTGGAGTGTAGCCAATGTAACCCCACTTTTTAAAAAAGGAGGGAGAGAGAAAACAGGGAATTATGGACCGGTCAGCCTGACATCGGTAGTGGGTAAAATGATGGAATCAATTATTAAGGATGTCATAGCAGCGCATTTGCAAAGAGGTGACATGATAGGTCCAAGTCAGCATGGATCTGTGAAAGGGAAATCATGCTTGACAAATCTTGTGGAATTTTTTGAGGATGTTTCCAGTCGAGCGGACAAGGGAGAACCAGTTGATGTGTTTTATTTGGACTTTCAGAAGGCTTTCGACAAGGTCCCACACAAGAGATTAATGTGCAAAGTTAAAGCACATGGGATTGAGGGTAGTGTGCTGACGTGGATTGAGAACTGGTTGGCAGACAGGAAGCAAAGAGTAGGAGTAAATGGGTATTTTTCAGAATTGCAGGCAGTGACTAGTGGGCTACCGTAAGGTTCTGGGCTGGGGCCCCAGCTGTTTACATTGTACATTAATGATTTAGATGAGGGCATTAAATGTAGTATCTCCAAATTTGCAGATGACACTAAGTTGGGTGGCAGTGTGAAATGCGAGGAGGATTCTATGAGGCTGCAGAGTGACTTGGATCGGTTAGGTGAGTGGGCAAATGCATGGCAGATTAAGTATAATGTGGATAAATGTGAGATTATTCACTTGGGTGGGAAAAACAGAGAGACAGACTATTATCTGAATGATGACAGATTAGGAAAAGGGGAGGTGCAACAAGACCTGGGTGTCATGGTACATCAGTCATTGAAGGTTGGCATGCAGGTACAGCAGGTGGTTAAGAAAGCAAATGGCATGTTGGCCTTCATAGCTAGGGGATTTGAGTACAGGGGCAGGGAGGTGTTACTAGAGTTGTGCAGGGCCTTGGTGAGGCCACACCTGGAGTATTGTGTACAGTTTTCGTCTCATAACTTGAGGAAGGATATTCTTGCTATTGAGGGAGTGCAGCGAAGGTTCACCAGACTGATTCCCGGGACAGCAGGACTGACATATCAAGAAAGACTGGATCAACTGGGCTTGTATTCACTGGAGTTCAGAAGAATGAGAGGGGATCTCATAGAAACGTTTAAAAAAATTCTGACGGGTTTAGACAGGTTAGATGCAGGAAGAATGTTTCCAATGTTGGGGAAGTCCAGAACCAGGGGTCACAGTCTAAGGATAAGGGGTAAGCTATTTAGGACTGAGAGGAGGAGACATTTCTTCACCCAGAGACGGTGAACCTGTGGAATTCTCTACCACAGAAAGTTGTTGAGGCCAATTCACTAAATATATTCAAAAAGGAGTTAGATGTAGTCCTTACTACTCGGGGAATCAAGGGGTATGGCGAGAAAGCAGGAATGGGGTACTGAAGTTGCATGTTCAGCCATGAACTCATTGAATGGCGGTGCAGTCTCGAAGGGCCGAATGGCCTACTCCTGCACCTATTTTCTATGTTTTTCTATGTCTATGTTTCTATGTCTATGAGAAGTGTGAGGTAATGCACTTTGGGATGGCTAATATTGAAAGGATATACACATTAAGCGGCAGGCCACTTTAAAGTGTAGATGAATAAAGGGACCTTGGAGTGCTTGTCCACAGATCTCTGAAAGTAGCAAGCCAGGTGGATAAGGTGGTTAAGAATGCATACAGAATGCTTGCCTTTATTGGCCGAGGCATAGAATACAAGAGCAGGAAGGTTACGCTTAAATTGTATAATACTCTGGTTAGGCCACAGCTGGAGTACTGCGTGCCGTTCTGGTCACTGTAATATCGGAAGGACATGATTGCACTATAGAGGGTGCAGAGATTTACTAGGATGCTGCCTGGAATGGAGCATCTTAACTATGATGAAAGATTGAATAGGCTGGGTTTGTTCTCATTAGAACAGAGAAGGCTGAGAGGAGACCTCATTGAGGTGTACAAAATTTTGAGAGGCCTAGGTATAGTGGATAGCAAGGGCCTATTTCCCTTGGTGGAGGGGTCAATTACGAGGAGGCATAGTTTCAAGGTGGTTGGTGGAAAGTTCAGAGGGGATTTGAGGGGAGGCTTCTTCACACAGAAGGTTGTGGGGGTCTTGAACTTACTGCCTGGAAGGGTGATGGATGCAGAAACCCTCGCCGGATTTAAAAAAGGTGCTTGGATGGGCACTTGATGTGTCGTAACCTACAGGGTTACAGACCTAGAGCTGGTAAGTGGGATTAGACTGGATAGCCTCTTGTTGGCTGGTGCAGATGCGATGGTAAGTACTGCAGGGAATCGAATATGGCCAGGATAATCTCCTGGTGTAGTTTTGATCGCCTGGATGGGTCGGAGATGAATTTTCCCAGATTTTTTTCCCCAACTGGCCTGGGGTTTTAATCTGTTTTTTGCCTCTCCCAGGAGATCACATGGCTCCGGTTGGGGTGGGGTGTAGAATGTTTCGGTGCCAGGGGTGTCGCAGTTGTGTGGGGCGGATTGGTTGGGCTGGGTGCTCTTTACCTTTCCGCCATTGTTCATTGTTCATAGGTTTATATGTAACCTTCAGGGCTGCTGACCGAGGACCTGTGGCTCTTTGTCGGCCGGTGCGGACACGATGGGCCGAAATGACCTCGTTCTGCACGATGGATTTCTTTCTATCTTCAACCATTACCCTTTGGTTCCTGCCACTGAGCCAAATTTAGATCCAATTTGCCACTCTTCCTTGGATCCCATGGGTTTTTTCTTTTTTGATCAGCCTGCCATGTGGGACCTTGTCAAATGCCTTGCTAAACTTAATGTAGACTACATCAAATGCACTGCCCTCAACAACCCTCCTTGTTACGTTCTCAAAAAATGTAATCAAGTTGGTCAGACGCGACCTTCACATGCACATCACCCAGAACTGTTGATTAGTGACAAAGTGTTAGACAAGTCTCACAACTTTGACATGCAAAGACAATGTTAGTGGGAAGTGTGCATGTAATTTGCTAATTTGGAGGATTCTATCCTAGTCCTTCTGTATATTTCATAGGAAGAGGTGAAATAGGTTATGGTTGATGAACATCAGGGGTCTGATTTTCCAGTCCTTTGCGCCTCCAGTTTTCATCCCGGAGTGGTGTGAAAGGTGGCGTTCAGGTCTCTAGCGTCCCGTCGCGATCCTCCGGTCGGGTTTTGTGGCAGCCCCGCCGGGAAGAGCTGCGCCGGGTGTGCAATGCCTCTGGTTCAACACGGACAATAATTTTCAGTTTTGACCAATCCGTGGGACTGGAAGTGCGCCCGCAATGACTGTCTGGGAAACCAGTGCGGTCCAGCATAGCCGCTGGTGCAGAGGCAGGTAAAATTCTCCAAAGATAAGTGCGTGCGTTTGTTTGTTCTTTTAATATTTTTGGCAATTTGTTTTGTGGTGGCGAGCCCAATGTTTTCGGAATGTGTTAGTGTTTTTGAAAGTTTCTCCCCCCACCCCAGCCTCTATCGGAATGCACACGGCCCGGCACTTTAGTTCACGAGTTTCCCATCCATGTGCCACAAAGTGTACAACGCCTCGCTTCGCGCTCCATCCCCTAATGCAGGGCCCAGATGCCAAAACTTCCTTACCAAAGAGCAAACTATTCCCAGTCGATAGCTTTCCTGCCCCATCTCCATTCTCGCCCCCAAAACAGAAATGCCTAAAATCCATCCCCAGGCCTCTCAATGACCTCTGCAAAGAGTTCAATCCCACTTGTCATACAGAAAATATAACAAAACTGGGATCTGGCATCAGAGCCTGTTTTCACAGAGAACTAGCTGTTTGCAATGTGTGTAACCATTTATGGTTTTATTGATTATGTATATAAATACATATAAATACATCTGTATATATATCCGATAGCAACGTTATTACTGAAAGGATGGTAGAGTTCATTTTCTGAGAACAATCAATGGGCAATATATTTCTAAAACCCTGAGATGGCTGACTGGCACTGTTTGAAGATCTGAAGTCCATGATAAGGAAAATCAGACGTGGTTTACAACAGGCAGTAGAGCCACTACTGCCCATTCTGTGCCCCAGTCAGAGGCGAATTTTACCCCGTATCTCGGAGGGTGATTTTCACTTTAAGCGATGGTGTGAAACTGGTGATGGTGAGTCTGCTGTCTGCAGGGCTTGAACCCAGTGTAAGGCCCAGGAAATTGAACTCTGTGATTAACCTTTTTAAACATTCTTTATAAAATACGTAAAACACGAAAGCTGTGAATGCTGACTTCCTGTAAGATGTAAGAATTTTAACCTGTAGCGAAACCCCAACACAATAGGACTGTAAGAAACCTTTTGTGGAAATGTAAAACCACACAAACTGTAATCTGTGGAGAAGCCTAAACACAACAGACATGAAACTGAACCTTTTGTGGACATGTAAACACTGATACTGACCAAACCATTGTAGAAATGTAATCACCGACACTAAACACAGTGAGGTTCATGATAGCGCTAGACTAGACAATAGGCCAGTTTGTGAAATGCTAAATACGTGCTCTCAAAGAAGATAGATCATCAATGGATCGAAGGAAGGACTTCGATGAGTGACAGGTAGCCATGGAAACAACACCTGAGAAAAGGCAGGGATAGAAACACACAGATGACGCGGCAGTTCATCAGAGAAAGGTGACATAGTCGGTCATCAGAAGTTGTGCTCCACGAACCTATCAGACCACCGGCTCGATCGTGAGTGCGCAGGGAAACTGAGGCAGAGACTTAGCAAAGACGAGTGGGAACATGACTGCCATCAAGGAAGGGTGACCCAGTGAGTCATCAGAAGACGCGCATCACGACCCGTTATCGGACCACTGGGAAGATCGTGAGCACACAGGGAACTGAAGAACTGGCAACTATAACCTAGCTTAGCAGCTGATAGATGTAATGTTGATAACACTTTGATCAGACTCAGTAAAGACTGCCACGCACAGTGCAAACTATACTTATTGGTGTCTTGAAATTACTTTCTTGTGTCGAACTCTGAGATGTAGCCGGTAGTGTTCACTAATTGTTCTTGCCCGCTACAAATTAATCCGGGACGAAAGCATCGTCCAACTAGTGCGTTTCATATCTCTCCTGGTTTTTATTTTCATTCATTTCATTGTCACCTCTATGACAAACATACAAATATAACCCTTGGATAACTACATCTGGTTGTGACCTACCACTTGTTGCTCTTGCTCAGAACCTAGCTCAAAGGAAGGCAGCGAATGGATCAGTGCGATGGTCACAAAGGCTGTCATCGAAATTTGGGTTTCTTGTCCACCAATTCCACCCTGAAATAAATAAATCACAAGTCCAACAGATGTAATGTAGCTTAGGCGACAAATCGCCCTCACCTTCATCTGACAAATTCTGCGTTACCAGTGCGTTATTGTTGACATCTCTTTACTGAAGGGATCGGCTGCAACGCTGGCTTCACACCCCACCTGATTTTACTCTCTGCTGAAGTCAGTCGATTTTAAAAACAAGGCCAGAAATGCCGATAAAGAAGACGGAAGGTGAATTAACGCAAACGTTTACATAACCTGTATTTCTCGGTGTATCACTGGCGCAGGATCGTGAAAATATCCAACATCCTTCTGACCGTTCACCAAATACAAGACAAATTGTTGAATGTGCTTGTCATCAACTGCAACTTGACTCCGAACCAGTGAGAGTACCTTAACCACAAACGCGGTTAACCTGAAATGTGAAGCAATAATTGCTTTGTTAAAATAAATCGGCAATGAGTGTGCACTCTGCTTTCTTCAATTATTGTTATCTACAATTAAACCCAAACCCACAATTTTACATATTCACCTCGACTAACTTGCTGAATGCAAAATAAAAACAGCACGCAGTGGAATTATATTTTGTAGAAGTTCACGGGCGAAATTGCGTAGCGTACTGTTTGGGGGTGGTAACAGCCACGACGCGGGAGCTCCTATATTGGGGTCACCGCCGCCGAGAGCAAATGGAGCACAAAATATCGCACTCCACTAGCTCGGAAAGGGGTCAGTGAGGGGCGCAGCACTGCACGCTGGGACGCGTAGGAGGAGGGCCAAGTTGCCAATTCTGCAGGGGAGAGCCGGGTCTCTACCTGGACCACCAGGGAGTAGGGTGCACAAAAGCGGGGTGCTGGGCTACAAGATTGTGGCATGGACCCTGCGATTCAACATGAAGAAGGCCGTGACCTGTAAGTCAGCCATTTTATTTTTCAAGTTGCCCCCTGAAACAGTCACTGGCATCAACCGGTGCAGCTTTGGGGGTCACTACCGCCTTTCTGCTCCGGGGCGAAAAAGCAATAACTGGTAGTGCCCTGCTCTGCTGCATCGGTGATGACATTTTCATCGCCGGTGCAGCAGAGCGGGGTGCTACCAGTTAGCGCAGCCGCTAAACTCACGCAGAATTTCGCGGGAGTCATTACCGCCGTCTGGGCGAGAGGTTGTTTAGGCCACGTTCGCGCCACCCGTTCGCTAACAGGAGACGCAAACGCCCCGAATTTCTTGCCCAAAGTTCCCTGTAATAGAATAGAATTGAAGAACAAAGCTAATTTAGTCAGAACGTACACAATCTGTATAAACCAGTGATAATTGAGGGGAGAATTCCTTGTGACAAACGCCTCCAACCCGAAAAACATCTACGAAAATACCTGGGGGTCCCGGAGGAACGTAGCATTCCAGTCGGAGGCCTTCAGTCGGTGTGCGGCATACGGGGACCTTTCCTCAAGATACAACGTATCCTGGGATCACGTGGGACTGGACCACCAATCACTATCTAATATTCTCATTGATAATAATGGCAGCTCGGTTTGTACGAGCTCCCATTGCTATCAATGAAAATAGCCCAATCCAACAAGATACACAACACAATAAGTAAAAAATACACCTCACATATTTAAAATTAATTGAAATTGAAAGTAATTAAATGTTTCAAAAAAATATATATTTTTGGAATTTAAAAAAAAAATGTTTTTAATAGGGTTAACATAGGGTTAATGGACATTTTCTTATATAAAAATGAATGATTAAATTTGATTTTTCTATGTTTTAAAAGAGTTACTCGAGTAAAAGTAAGCTATAAGCCTGCTTTTCACCAGGCACAAGAGTTTGAAGGACGTTCGCTGGGCAAGAGTTGGGGAAATAGCCCAATCTCTCCCGTGTGGATGTCCTTCCTGCGGTGATGCTTTGGATTGTAAAAGCCGGTTTATGGCGCATGTGCATCGCTCCCCGAGAACCGGTTTTTGCGAGGCCTCGCCGAGTCCATGAGCACTTCATATGGCTCCGACAAGGCCACAATTTTCGTCCCAATACGATTCCATCCCCAGTTCCTGAGGTAGAAATGTTGTCTTGGGTGGTTGCACAAAATTGGTGCTCGTATATCTGCGCTTGATACTCAGTGCTATTGAAGTGAGCGGAATTGAAGATTGGACGGGAAGTATAACTGGTGGCAGATACAATCACACTCATTTTGGCAAAATGAATGAAAAACAGGTCAAACTCACCATATGCTGCTGGGGCGATGGAGCCATGCACCGTATGAACCATCATTATTTTTAAATTCCAGTATCTTTGTGTACCCTGCAAATAAATCACCAGCTTTGATCGATCTGCTACGCAAACAATGACATTAACATTTTCAATATTATTTGACTATTTCGTATAGTCATTTACAGCTTACATTTATGAAACCTATGTGTTAACGTGAGAGTTTATCGTTTATTTTGTTTGCTTTTTATTCATAAACGGGATGAGTGTGTTGTTGCCAAGGCTGGCATTAATTGCCCATCCATCATTGCCCTTGAGAAGGTGGTGGTGAGCTGCCACCTTGAACTGCTGCAGTCCATGTGGTGAAGGCACTCCCACAGTGCTGTTAGGGAGGGGGTTCCGGGTTTTTGACACCATGACGATGAAGGAATGGCTGGTATATTTTCAAGTCAGGAAATGTGACTTGGAGGGGAGCATGGAGGTGATGGTGTTCCCATGCACCTGCTGCCCTTGTCCTTCTAGATGGTAACGGTTGCTGGCTTGGGAGGTGCTGCCGAAGAAGCCTTGGCGAGTTGCTGCAGTGCATCTTGTAGATGGTACACAGTCCAGCCACGGTGCGCCGCTGATGGAGGGAGTGAATGTTTAATGTGGTGGATGGGGTGCCGATCAAGCTGGCTGCTCTGTCCTGGAGCTTCTTGAGTGTTGTCGGAGCTGCACTCATCCAGGCAAGTGGGGAGTGTTCCATCACACTCCTGACTTGTGCAATTTGTTTGTTTTAATTATAAAATATTGACATTCATTCAACACCTGCAAAAAGAAAATCCTTGAACTCCCCTTGTTTCTGGTCGGAATGCAGGAACATAGGAACAGGAGAAGGCCATTTAGCCATTCAATTCGATCATGAAGTAATCCATGCCCACATTCAGCAAGACCTGGATAACATTCAGGCTTGGGTTGACAAGTGACATAGAGACATAGAAAATAGGTGCAGGAGTAGGCCATTCGGCCCTTCGAGCCTGCACCGCCATTCAATGAGTTCATGGCTGAACATGCAACTTCAGTACCCCATTCCTGCTTTCTCGCCATACCCCTTGATCCCCCTAGTAGTAAGGACTACATCTAACTCCAGATGTGGCAGGTAACATTCATACCACATAAGTGACAGGCAATGACTATAACCAACAAGCAAGAGACTAACCACTGCCTCTTGACATTTAATGGCATTACCATCACCGAATCCCCCACCATCAACATCCTGGGGCTCACCATTTACCAGATACTGAATGGGACCAGCCACATAAATACTGTGACAAGAGTGGGTCAGAGGCTGGGTATTCTGCGGCGAGTGTTCCATCTCCTGACTCCCCAAAGCCTTTCCACCATCTAGAAGGCACAAGTCAGGAGTGTGATGGAATAATCTCCACTTGCCTGGATGAGTGCAGCTCCAACAGTGCATGGCAGATGCAGTATAATGTGGATAAATGTGAGGTTATCCACTTTGGGGGCAAAAATACAAAGGCAGAATATTATCTGAATGGCGGAAGATTAGGAAATGGGGAGGTGCAACGAGACCTGGGTGTCATGGTACATCAGTCATTGAAAGTTGGCATGCAGGTACAGCAGGTGGTGAAGAAAGCAAATGGTATGTTGGCCTTCATAGCTAGGAGTTTTGAGTATAGGAGCAGGGAGGTCTTATTGCAGTTGTACAGGGCCTTGGTGAGGCCTCACCTGGAATATTGTGTTCAGTTTTGGTCTCCTAATCGGAGGAAGGACATTCTTGCTATTGAGGGAGTGCAGCGAAGGTTCACCAGACTGATTCCTGGGATGGCTGGACTGACATATGAGGAGAGACTGGATCGACTGGGCATTTATTCACTGGAGTTGAGAAGGATGAGAGGGGATCTCATAGAAACATATAAAATTCTGACGGGACTGGACAGGTTAGATGCAGGAAGAATGTTCCCGATGTTGGGAAAGTCCAGAACCAGGGGGCACAATCTAAGGATAACGGGTAAGCCATTTAAGACTGAGATGAGGAGAAACTTCTTCACTCAGAGAGTTGTTAACCTGTGGAATTCCCTACCGCAGAGAGTTGTTGATGCCGGTTCATTGGATATATTCAAGAGGGAGTTAGATATGGCCCTTACGGCTAAAGGGATCAAGGGGTAGGGAGAGAAATCAGGAAAGGGGTATTGAGGTGAATGATCAGCCATGATCTTATTGAATGGTGGTGCAGGCTCGAAGGGCCGAATGGCCTACTCCTGCACCTATTTTCTATGTTTCTATGTAAGAAGCTCGACACCATTCAGGACAAAGCAGCCCTCTTGATTGGCACCCCATTCACCACCTTCAACATCCGCTCCATCCACCACCGGTGTACCGTGGCTGCAATTTTCACCATCTGCAAAATGGACTCTAGCATGTCACCAAAGCTTCTTAGGCAGCACCTCGCAAACTCACGACATCCAGCACCTAGAAGGACAAGGGCAACAGGTGCATGGGAACACCACCATCTGCATGTAGAAAAGATGTTACCACTTCTGGGGAGTCCAAAACTACGGCATAAATATAAGATAGTCACTAATAAATCCAATAAGGAATCCAGGAGAAATCTCTTCAACCAGAGAGTGGTTAGAATGTAGAGCTTGCTAGTACTTAGATCAGGCCTTCAAATCTGGCGCCAAACTTATGGTCTACAGGGTTGTACTGATATCTGCCCTCCTGTATGGTTTGGAGGCGTGGACCAGATACAGTAGACACCTCAAATCGCTGGAGAAATAACACCGGCGATGCCTCTGCAAGATCCTGCAAATCCACTGGGAGGATGCACCAACGTCATTGTTGTCCATCAGGCCAACATCCACAGCATCGAAGCACTGACCACAGTCGACCAGCTCCGCTGGGCGGGCCACATTGTTCGCATGCCCGACCCGACACTCCCAAAGCAAGCACTCTACTCGGAACTCCTACACGGCAAGCGAGCCCCAGGTGGGCAGAGGAAACATTTCAAAGACACCTTCAAAGCCTCCTGATAAAGTGTAGCATCTCCATTCACACCTGGGAGTTCCTGGCCAAAGACTGCCCTAAGTGGAGGAAGAGCATCCGGGAAGGCGCTGAGCAACTCAAGTCTCGTCGCCGAGAGCATGCAGAAACCAAGCGCAGGCAGCGGAAGGAGTGTGCGGCAAACGAGACTCCCCACCCACCCTTTCCTCCAACTACTGACTGTCCCACCTGTGACAGAGGCTGTAATTCCCTTATTGGAATGTTCAGTCACCTGAGAACGCACTTTTGGAGTGGAAGCAAGTCTTCCTCGATTTCGAGGGACTGCCTATGATGTTGATAAGAGTAGTTAAGGTGAATAGCAGAGTGCTTTTAAGGGGAAGCTAGATATCTACACGAGGGAGAAAGGTTTAGAAAACAAAGAGTCGGGATAAATGGTTCATTCTCGGGTTGGCAATTAGTAACTACTGGGGTGCCGCAGGGATCAGTGCTGGGGCCCCAACTATATACAATCCATATTAACGACTTGGATGAAGGGAGCGAGTGTAACGTAGCCAAGCTTGCTGATGACACAAAGATGGGAGGAAAAGCAATGTGTGATGTGGACACAAAAAACTTGCAAAAGGACATAGACAGGCTAAGTGAGTGGGCAATAATTTGGCAGATGGAGTATAATGTAGGAAAGTGTGAGGTCATGCACTTTGGCAGAAAAAAAATCAAAGAGCAAGTTATTATTTAAATGGAGAAAAATTGCAAAGTGCTGCAGTACAGCGGGACCTGGGGTCCTGGTGCATGAAGTACAGGTACAGCAAGGGATCAGGAAGGCCAATGGAATCTTGGGCCTTTATTGAAAAGGGGATGGAGTATAAAAGCAGGGAAGTCTTCCGACAGGGTATTGGTGAGGCCACACCTGGAATACTGCATGCAGTTTTGGTTTCCATATTTATGAAAGGATATAGTTGTTTTAGAGGTAGTTCAGAGAAGGTTCACTCGGTTGATTCCGGAGAGGAGGGGGTTGAATTATGAGGAAAGGTTGAGCAGATTAGGCCTCTACTTATTGGAATTCAGAAGAATGAGAGGTGATCTTATCGAAACATATAAGATTATGAGGGGGTTTGACAAGGTGGATACAGAGAGGATGTTTCCACTGATAGAGGAGACCAGAACTAGGGAGCATAATCTTAGAATAAGGGGCCATCTATTTAAAACTGAGATGAGGAGAAATGTCTTCGCTCACAGGGTTGTAGATCTGTGGAATTCGCTGCCTCAGAGAGCTGTGGAAGCTGGGTCATTGAATAAATTTAAGATAGAGATAGACAGTTTCTTAACCGATGAGGGAATAAGGGGTAATGGGAAGCAGGCAGGGAAGTGGACCTGAGTCCATGATCGGATCAGCCGTGATCGTATTAAATGGCGGAGCAGGCTCGAGGGGACGTATGGCCTACTCTTGCTCCTGTTTCTTATATTCTTATGTTAGAGGGATATGATCAGGTGAGGTGAAGTAAATTATATGTAATTCTATGTAATTCTAAGTTGCACACCATCCTGACTGGGAAATATATCGATTGTTCCTTCATCGTGGCTGGGTCAAAATCCTGGAACTCCCTCCCTAAGAGCACTGTGGGAGAACCTTCACCACACGGACTGCAGTGGTTGAAGAATGCGGTCATCACCACCTTCTCAAGGGCAATTAGGAAAGGGCAATAAATGCTGGCCTTGCCAGCGACGCCCATATCCCAGAACGAATTTAAAAAAATGACTGATCTGTATCTTAACTCCAACTATCCACCTAGGTTCCGTATCCCTTAACACCCTCGCCCAAGGAAAATGTATACATCTCAATCTTGATGATTTCAATTGATCTAGCCTCAATTCGTTTTTGGGGAAATGAGTTCCAGATTTCCATTACCCTTTGTTTGAAGAAGGGTGCCCGTTCTAATTACAATATAAGGGTGCACATTCTAATTAAAATATAAGTGATCCCCTTCCGATTAAAATGTAAGGGTTGCCCATTCTAATTAAAATATAAGAGTGCCAAATTTAATTAAAATATAATGGTGCCAATTCTAATTAAAATATAAGGATGCCCATTGTAATTAAAATATAAGTGATCCCCTTCCAATTAAAATGTAAGGGTGCCCATTCTAATTAAAGTATAATGGTGCAAATTCTAATTAATATATAAGGGTGGCAATTCTAATTAAATCTCAAAAAGGTTTCATAGCATCTTGAATGTAATTATTAATATGCAAACTCCACCTGCTTCAATATTTTGGAGGGCTTCATCCTTCCGTTCAGCTTTCAGATTAATCCATTGTTCACTTTTGTCCAGATATTTAACCGCAAACACGGTTGGTGCCATGGAGATTAACGTTTGCTCAGCGCACCCTGTCGGCAAATCAATGAGCTTGTCAATCCCTTCTGGCGTCAGACAGTTTTCTACCGTTTCTCCCAGCACTTCACCTAAAATTAAAAAATAATCCACCGATCGTCAAATAATGGAATCTGAATTAAATCTTTTTACACCGTTAAAATATAAGACCTACACACGAGTACCAGGAATCGTTCAAAGAATGAAATTGGGGCAAATGTTTGAAAATGGTCACAATTGTAGATTTGAACATCTTGCAAGTGCAACATAGAAATTTTACATCGGCCTGGATAAAAGACAGGCAGATTTGTATTTCCCGACCATTAAACCACAGGATCGATATTCAGTTGTATTGAAGTCAGTGAGACTGAATATTGTAAGAATGCACCATTTTCTGCTGTACAAATTTGCAACAATTCTGCTATAACTTGACCAAACTTAAAAGGTAACCAATTTTATATACCAGCATGCCTTGCGAAGCCAGGAGGCGAGCTGCTGTGAAAACTGTGAATTGAAAGAAACTGCTGAACTTTTCAAGCTGCCTTTCTCACAGATGAAGGAGTAACCGACCTTAGACAGGAGCAGATGCTTGACATATCCTGAGGAATTGACAAGACCGTGGGGCCAAAATTCAGGGTCCGGATAAGGCCCATTACCATAGTTTTGCAGCGGCCATTCGGCGGAATTGAGTGGCCGCTGTGTTACAGTCCATTGGCTGCCATGATCCAAATCCACCTCGGGGATTTTCCGGCCGGTCTCCACTTCCACCCCACTACTGCCGACCGTCCCAAGCGCATCATTAAAGCACGCGCCGCCGATCTTCTGACCTCCATCCGACTCAACATGAAATTTACTTCAGAAAATCGTTGTACCGCTGTGCGATGCTCCAACAGCTTTTATCTTGTGGTTTCCTGTGTGTGAGCCATGGCAGTACGGCGGCCCACGGGAAGGCCAAAAATTAATTTCAGGGCCATTCATCTAGCCGTCAATGAACCAACCACTGGTGGTATTAATATGTATGTGGCGTTTGCTGATTACCACTTGATCTTAGAGTAAGGGAATATTACTGTATGCTGATGTACAATCAGGGTTTTATACACTACAGTCCTCCGTGAGCTCACTTGTAGTTTCTTGCTGATTTTAAGTAAAAGGAGTTTGTTTTACAATTGGGTTTTGTGTTGTTTGTTCTACGGGTCCGAACTGTGGAAACTGTTAGATGGGGCGAGGCGCGATTTCCGCACATTCTACAGTTAGACGGGGCGAAGGCTGATAACCCCACATCTTACAATGTGGGGTGGGGGGGGGGCGCATAACAGGCAATCAATGTAATACCGCCTGTTTTGCATCTCTGCCTGTATCTGATTTCAACCCCGCTGTTGCTTATTTCCGAAAAAGTCCCCTAACTGTTTGCTTTTATCAGAGAAATGATACAATCACAAATATATTTCTCTGTGGCAGCAATTTCAGAGAAAACACTCATGTCCCCCTCTTGAATTACAATGGGCTTTTGACGGATATCCATCGAAATAGGAGCAGGTTTTGTATATCGGCGGGGTTGGAGCACATTTCCAGTGCGGCAAAACTTCCCGCCACACAGACATACCAGTGTGGGCTCCCCTCCAGTCACAGAATCATCGACACATACAGCACATGTAGGACATTCGGCCCATCCTGACTGTGCTGGTTCTCCGAAAGAGCTACAAAGTAGTGCCACTCCCCGCTCTTTCCCCACAGCACTGCAAATAAGTATATATTTCCTTAAATACGGAGACCAAAACTGTACGCAGTACTCCAGGTGTGGCCTCACCAATACCATGTACAGGTGTAGCAGGACTTCTCTGCTTTTATACTCTATCCCCCTTGCTATAAAGGCCAACATTCCATTGGCCTTCCTGATTACTTGCTGTACCTGCATACTAACTTTTTGTGATTGATACAGAAGGACCCACGATGAACTTGTGTCTTTATTTGACAAAGGGATTCGGAGTACAAATACACAAATCACTAAAAGTTGGGACACATTCAAAAGCAAACCAAGTACTTCAGTTTGTTTCTAGAGGATTGGAATTGAAAAGCAGGGAAGTTACGCTAAACCTGTATCAAACCTTGATTAGACCACACTTAGAGTACTGTGTACAGTTCTGGTCATCATATTATAAAAAGGATATAGAGGCACTGGAGAGGGTGCAGAGAAGATTTATAAGGATGAAACCAGAAATGCGAGGGTATACACATCAGGAAAGGATGAAGTGGCTGGGACACTTTTCTCTTGGTACAAGAAACATGAGGGTTAAAATTATGAAAGGCTTTGATAGAATAGATAGAGAGAGAGTGTTTCCACTTGTGGGAAAGAACATAACAAGAGGCCATCAATATAAGATAGTCACTAAGAAATCCGATAGGGAATTCAGAAGAAACTTGTTCACCTAGAGAGAGGTGAGAATGTGGAACTCGCTACCATAGGGAGTGGTTGAGGTGAATAGTATCGATGCATTTAAGGGGAAGCTAGACAAGCATATGAGGGAGAAGGGAATAGAAGGTTATGCTGATAGATTTAGATGAGGAAAGACGGGAGAAGGCTCGAGTGGAGCATAAATGCCAGTATGGACTGGTTGGGCCGAATGGCCTGTTTCTCTGCTGTACATCCTGTATAATCCTATGTAATCCTATGACTCCAGAGGGAGCTCCTGGGGCTCAATGTATTGACAAATAGGAGTAAAAAAGAAAAACCTGCAATCATCAATTTTTTAGCCAACAAATGATGATCAGATATTACTCGCAGCTTAAGGTCAAATTATGGTGGTATTTAGATCTTGGAAGCATAACAAAATAAAACTGGGAGCTAAAGTTAAAGGAAAACGGGTCAATTGTTCATTGACAATCACAGGCGAACCCCACAAACAATAACTGATCTCACATTTGCTCCAAATATCAACAGAGAATTATTGATTACCTCTTGCACGAATGTAAAGGCTGGGGTCAGTGTCTGGAACCATGTTAGAAGGTATTTCTTCAAAAATCTGATAGGAGCTCTTGACTAAAAAATAAAAACAACCAACTTCATGAAGATGAAAACAATGAATCTTACTGCAACTGATGCATTCTTAATATCGGTTTACCATCAGTCAATTATTTAAACATATAAAATTAACAGCCGATCATGCCATTAACAGGGAATATACATTTCTGATAGACTGTGATGCAAAGTTGCTTTCGAAATACACCCCAAATCTCACCAAGTGGATTAACGGAAATACTTCTTTCTTCTGTCTTCATGACGCCTTCTCCCTATATGAGCAAGTGAAGAGACACACACATAAAAGGTGCAGAAATATTGACGCCACATAACATAACACCAATTGCCCATACTTCACAATAAATAGTTTTGCAGCCTTGGGATAGACAACTCAAAATGGCCGTTCACCCATCATCATCATAGGCAGTCCTCTCCTGCAACATCTCCACCGGCACCTGAGAATCCCTGGCCAAAGATCGCCCTAAGTGAAGGAAGAGCATCTCGGAGGGCGCTGAGCTCCTCGCGTCTCGTCGCCGAGAGCATGCTGAAAATAAGCGCAGGCAGCGGAAGGAACATGCGGCAAACTAGACTCCCCACCCACCTTTTCCACTTACCACTGTCTGTCCCATCAGCGACAGAGACTGTGATTCCCGTATTGGACTGTACAGTCACCTGAGAAATCGCTTTTAGAGTGGAAGCAAGTCTTCCTCGATTTCGATGATGATGATGCGATTGACTTGTGAATTAAAGTCAAGCGAGTGCTGTTGTTTAAGGCCGTGTGATGTCCGGCAGGTTGCTACTGGACTATATTGTGGCTCAAACTTTAATTTGTCTAGTTTCCCAATTGGTTCCTCAGAAGAGAACTGCGTAAGTGCCTTGTGGTTTACATGGAATGGAGACCGGGGTAATATTAACCATCGATAGATTGAAAACACCTACGACAGTGAAACGGGACATAAGCTTGTTTTCCTTGGGTAATTTTAAGTGAGAAAAGTGAAGGGTAGTAAACCTGAGAGAAAGGACTTACACTTATGTAGCACCTTTCCCCACCTGAGGACGTCCCAAAGTGCGACATAGCCAAAGAAGTAGTTTTGATGTGCGGTAACTGGTGTAATGCAGGAAATGTGTCAGCCAGTTTGCGCACAGTCGTGATAGTTATTCTCCAAGGGCCTCTGAGGGTGTGTACGAGGCGCACAAGCGCCCGTAGAGGCTGCACAAGTTCCGGGATTAGGCTTGCACTGCGCATGCGCTAATACCCGGAACTTGCGGTCTGTCACATCATCCGCATCCCTGGAAAAAGGGACTCCGTGGGCTATTTGCCAAACTTCTGCCCAGCGAATGCCTGTGAAATTCTTTCGCCCGGTAAAAGCAGGTGTTAGGCCTGCTTTTGCCAGCGTGAGAGTTTTAAAAAACAGAAAAATAAAACGTCATCAATTATTTATGCATTCGAAAACCTGTGAAATAAGATAAGTTTATTTTTAGCCCCTTTAAAACACGTATATTCATTTTTCAAAAAATTAAATTTTTGTTTTAAATATATAATTAATTGCCATTTTAATTATTTGTAAATATGTGATTTAAAATTTTTTTAATTTGGACTGTAGAGGTATTTTTTGAGGTATTCCCATTCCCATACACAGAATCCCCAAAAGTATGAATGCGGTTCCCCTTCTGCCATTCGTTGGGCCGGCCCATGTGATCCCTGGGGCGCTTGCGAACCGCCTGCACCCCTGAGATACATGGGCCTCTACCCGCGGGCTCCCGGAGAGATGCCCTGGACCATGAATCTCCGTACCTCCCAGACCACCGGGTACGCGGGCATTTTATTTGCGGATCGGAGGCATTTCCCTGCGGGAAGCCTCCGACCATAAATTCCGGGCCAATGTATATGCACACTCGTGCACTGGGCCGAGCTCAGTCGACGCGTATAACATTTCTTTCTGCATCAGTGATGGGGGACGAAGTTGGGGGAGCCGGTCAGAAACTCGCTCAGCAGCAACACCTAGTGGCGAGAACCTACAATGACATCGTAAGAAGTGAGATGGGAGAACTCAATGGGAAATGATTGACAATAATCAATGTTGTCAGAAAAGCATGATCCAAAATCGAGACAACGTAAAATACATAAAATACGTAGACAGGAATTATGCGCCATCCAGAGGAGTCTTAGTGATAAATAGTTATACAGCAGAGGAAAGGAATATACATTTCATAATATCCACTTACCACCACTTTGAGGATTTTTGTAACGGCGTCACCTATTGGTTGTGTCTTGCTGAACGCAACCACAGTGATCGGAATATTCCTAATGGCTAGCGGGACCACAGAGAAGTATATGGAATAGGCCGAGTTTGCTCGAACAGTCACAGTTCTCGCGTTTTTCTCGCCTGTGGCAGGACTGCAGAGGATCTCGACAGGCTTCATGTATATATGTATCTGGATGGAATATAAATGCTTGTACGATTAATACGGTGAAGCAAAATCAATTTATACATTTTCCAAGCGAACAGGCATATATGGCGGCACGTACAACGTTGCAAAGGAACTGAGAACCGATCGCTCCTCAGGCCACTTGGAGCAGGGCTGCCCTTTCAGGCTGAGAATTGCCAGACCCAATGTTACTTGCTGAGTTTACATCCAAGTTAAGACTGTTGCGTTTACACCTCACGGGTACGTGACAGTTAGTTTAATTTACCATCGATGCAAACCAGCAGCTGCTTTTTCCATTAGCACCGCCCACCTGTTGTTGAAAGATCATTCCTTAAATGTGCAATTTGCTTGTCTGGCAAAATGCTAGCGCTGCCTATGTCCCTGTTACAGTTTGAACCCTTTCCAAAGGCTGAATTTACACTGCCGCTACAACGTCCCAAATCCGGCTGTCCGAAAATCGGAATTGTCCAAAAACCAGACATTTTTGAGAAAATGCCGTCTGATATTCAGTGAAATAAAATCTGGAATTATTGTCCAAAAACCGGCGGGCCGCACTAGTTATCGGCTTCACAGCTATGTTTTAAATGGCGTGCAATCTGTCTGACCTTGCCGAATGACCCTCGACCCGACCCACACCACCATTAATATTTTGCCTGTCTGATTTTATTGATTTTCTTGACCGAAATCCGGAAAAATCCAAAAACTGGCACGGTCTTGATCCCGAGCTTGCTGGATTTGAGACGTTGTCCTGCATTATCCGGGATCTGCATTACAGGTCTGGAATTGCCAGCTGAAGAAAAAGGAAGTTTTGCATTTATACCATGCCTTTTATAGCCTCAGGATATTCCAGAGCGCTTTACACCTAATGCAGGATTTTTTGAAGTGTAGGCACTGTTGTAAAGTAGCAAACCCAACAGACAACTGGAGCACAGTAAGCTCACACACACAGCAATGTGACAATGACCAGATACTCCGTTTCAGTGATGTTGGTTGAGGGATAAATATTGAGCAAGGGTTAACTCCCCTGCTCTTCGTCAAAATTTGTGCCGTAGTATCTTTCTGCACCATTCCTGATTGTCCTTTCCGCTGAAGTCAATGGAAAGGAGAATGAGGATAAGTGTTTATTGGGCCGTCGATCTGAGATTGTATGCTTTACTATCACCAAAAGTTAAAACTATCTCCTAAGAATCTTATCGAAATTAACACTTTGTATCATTCATTTTTCTCTGTTTCAAAATGTGGGCGTTGAACTTTCATTCTATCTCTCTCACACCCTCTCACACTTGTGAATGAATCTGGGGGCTGGAATTTACCAACCTCGGCGAGTCCATGGTGGGTAACGTCGGTGACGGGTCCCGACCCCTCTGATGGCCCCAGCCCACTGTGCAGAATGAATTTCACCTGATTGGGCTTGTTAAGTCAGCCCAGCGAGTTTCCCGGCCAATTGAAAGAACCGGGTCTGAAGACGTCATTTGATGACACGTCATCAGCCAGTTTCCTAACGGGACCATGCCTAACTTTCCTTTGACATTTGTGCTACGGTGCTGTAAACACTGATACAGGTGCACGGCTGCACCCAGGCTCTCCCCGTAACTCCCATCATAAGCATATGGAGGGAGTTGCAGCACACAAGGAGGTCCCCTTCCCTTCCCATGGGCAGAAGAGATCGCCACAGGAGATCAACGCAGCACTGGTTGCACATTGCACAGGAGGGCACAAGCAGCAATTTTGTCTGCAGGACCACACTGCAGTGCCGCAAACATTTCAATGACCTTAGTAGATCACGAAACGTTACTGCAAAGCCACACTCTACCTCATCCTGCTGTGCCTCTCATCACATCCCCATCACTCTGCCTTCCCTATTCTACTCCTGAACATCCTTACTCACACCAACTTACCTTGCACCTCCACCCATCCCTCTCTATCTACATTATCACTTCCCCATCTCACTAGCCACCCCTCACACTCACCCTCATCCTAATGAAATTATACCAATTAACAATACACAAGGGTAGGCACTTGGGTGTTTTATCCAATGTTCATGTCAAGTCTCTTTTAACATGCCATCAAATATTGAAACCTTTATTTTCAACACTTGGCATTTTTGGATAGATTTGTGTGCACCTTTGGAAGTGGTTAGTGAGTTGCAGTGAATGGTGAGATATAACGGAACCCCCCGCAATGGTGATGAGTGTGAAAGGGATGACTTGGGCATTGTAGGCTTTATGGGTGGAGTGGAGCCAACCTGGCTCATCATGTGGCAGCTAGGGTGTACAGCATCAAGTGAAGTAAGTCTGTCCATGATGAGGCCATCCATGGCCTCCCGGGCAGCAATATGGTTGGGTACTGATGCCCTGTGTCCTGTGCAGCATCAGTTGATTGCAAAGAAGGTTGGTGTTGTTGGTGCTGCTGGTGTGCCTTTTGCTGCTGGTGTTGGGGCTGATTGTAGTGGGAATCTGAAGTCCAAATTGAGAGAGCAAAAAGAGCAGTGAAGCTGATCGAATAGATGGCAGGTGAAGTAGAGATGACAGAAGTGCTCTGTTAATGGTGGGAAAGGTAATGAGGTCAGACTGGATTAGTCTTGTGTAAAGACTTGCAGCAGCGTGAATCTGTAGTGGATCCACAGTTTAAAGAAGCTAATGGCTAAGGAAACATTTCTCAATCAACTGGGAGCTTTGACTTGACATTTGAAGCTGTCAAGTCATCAGCTGAAACAATGGCCACTGGCCTCCTGCCTCAGCTTCACTGACGAAGTCTCGGCACAGCAGGAAGCCGGTGGGCGACCTGTGAAATTCAAAAGGCTTGGGAACAAACATTGTAAAGTGGCTGTAAACAAGTCACGAATGATTTTAATTGCCTCCGCCGCATATCGTGTCTGCTCAGCGCTGGCAGATCTGACATTCTGACATTTGGTAAAGGCGCGTGGCAGCGGGATGAGAGCAGGGTCCCAACCCGCTCTCAATAAGCAACACTTTCTCACCTGACCTGCCACCGATCGTGTTCGCTGACCCCCTGGAAATTTCCCCCATGGATGTTTAACAATTCCCTGCCCTAGTTTTGGTGATGGGCAAACTCTTTGTTTCGATAATTACCTACAGTGTGTATCTATGGCCGTTAATTGACCGGTAAAAAAAACATGCATTGTTGACGGTGAGTCTCGATTGTTCAGGTTACTCCAGCATGGGAATGGAAAAGCCAATGGGGGGGTAACGAGTCCTCGAGATTAATTTTCACAGACGGGCAGGCAGAAAGTGGTTGGTTGTGAATCGGTCACCCGTTTTAAACACACCCCATTTTTCATATCCATTACTCAATGGAATAAAAATGGTCTGTGTTTTAAAACTGGCACCTTTGCTTTATTCTTGTTGGTAAAAGTGATAATTCACCCCAAACCTGTGGACATTGAGCACAGGGACATCCTAAAGCTACCTGCGATTTTACCACATAACACACCATGAAGATCTTCGCTCATACTCGGAAGGAAGGAAGGAAGGAAGGACTTGCATTTATATAGCGCCTTTCATGACCACCGGACGTCTCAAAGCGCTTTGCAGCCAATGAAGTACTTTTGGAGTGTAGTCACTGTTGTAATGTGGGAAACGCAGCAGCCAATTTGCGCACAGCAAGCTCCCACAAACTGCAATGCAATAATGACCAGATAATCTGTTTTTGTTATGTTGATTGAGGGATAAATATTGGCCAGGACACCGTGGATAACTCCCATGCTCTTTTTCGAAATACTGCCATGGGATCTTTTACGTCCACCTGAGGGCAGACGGGGCCTCGGTTTAATACCTCATCTGAAAGAAGGCACCTCCGACAGTGCAACACTCCCTCAGCACTGCACTGAAGTGTCAGCCTCGATTTATATGCTCAAATCCCTGGAGTGGGACTTGAACCCACAACCTTCTGACTCAGAGGCGAGTGTGCTACCCATTGAACAGGCATAAAGCCCTCATTTACCAGCAAAAGGATTTAAATAAATGATACAATAAAACTTTTAAAATCACTGAAACATTCAAAAACCTTTAAAATTAGTTTACATTATTTTTGTCCCATTGAAAAATGTTTAAATTTACTTTTCAAAAAATTAAACTATTACATACATAAGGCTGGATTTTCGGTCTTCGGCCTCTCTTCGGTCGCTCCGAGGCCGGCTGCTTAACTTGGGATTTTCACTTGCTCAGCCGGCCTAGCACCCTAAAAGAGGTGTGCAATGCATCCCTCAGCACTCCGCCCCACATTCAGGGCCCAACTGATTAATTTTGTGGCCGCAGGCGCAAACGAATTTGGTGTTGCAACAGAAGCCCGACGGAATTTGCACCCCAGTGGATTACAACGGATATACAGCACATAAACAGGCCATTCGGCCTAACCAGTCCATGCCGGCGTTTATGCTCCACTTGAGCCGCCTCCCGTCTTTCCTCATCTAAATCTATCAGCATAACCCTCTATTCCCTTCTCCCTCATATGCTTGTCTAGCCTCCCCTTAAATACATCTATAGTATTCACCTCAACCACTCCCTGTGGCAGCGAGTTCCACATTCTCACCACTCTCTGGGGAAAGACGTTTCTTCTGAATTCCCTATTGGATTTCTGGGTGACTATCTTATATTGATGGCATCTAGTTATGCCCTTCCCCACATTCTCTCTGTATCCACTCTATTAAAACCTTTCATAATTTAAAGACATCTGTAAGAAGCCTCCGACCACAAAGTCAGGGCAAAAAGTGTTGTTGGGAAAATGTTGGGGTGCATTATTAAAGAAGCAGTAGCAGGACATTTGGAAAAGCAAAATTCGGTCAGGCAAAGCCAGCATGGATTTATGAAGTGGAAGTCATGTTTGACAAATTTGCTGGAGTTCCTTGAGGGTGTAACGAACAGGGTGGATAAAGGGGCAGCAGTGGCTGTGGTGTATTTGGACTTCCAGAAGACATTTGACAAGGTGCCAGACAAAAGGTTACTGCACAAGTTAAAAGTTCATGGGGTTGGGGGTAATATATTAGCATGGATAGAGGATTGTAACTAACATAGAACAGAGAGTCGGGATAAATGGGTCATTCTCTGGTTGGCAACCAGTAACTAGTGGGGTGCTGCAGGGATCAGTGCTGGGACACAAACTATTTACAATCTATATTAACGACTTGGAAGAAGAGACTGAGTGCAAAGTAGCCAAGTTTTCTGATGATACAAAGATAGGAGGAAAAGCAATGTGTGAGGAGGACATAAAAAATCTGCAAAAAGACATAGAAAGGCTAAGTGAGTGGGCAAAAATTTGGCAGATGGAGTATAATGTCAGAAAGTGTGAGGTCATGCACTTTGGCAGAAAAAATCAAAGAGCAAGTTATTATTTAAATGGAGAAAGATTGCAAAGTGCCGCAGTACAGCGGGACCTGGGGGTACTTGTGCATGAAACACAAAAGGATAGTATGCAGATACAGCAAGTGATCAGGAAGGCCAATGGTATCTTGGTCTTTATTGCAAAGGGGATGGAGTATAAAAGCAGGTAAATCTTGCTGCAGCTAGACACGGTATTGGTGAGGCCACACCTGGAATACTGCGTGCAGTTTTGGCTTCCATATTTACGAAAGGATATATTTGCTTTGGAGGCAGTTCAGAGAAGGTTCACTAAGTTGATTCTGGGGATGAGGGGGTTGACTTATGAGGATAGGTTGAGTAGGTCGGGCTTCTTCTCATTGGAATTCAGAAGAATGAGAAGTGATCTTACTGAAACATATAAGAATATGAGAGGGCTTGACAAGGTGGATACAGAGAGGATGTTTCCACTGATGGGGGAGACTATAACTAGAGGGCATGATCTTAAAATAAGGGACCGCCCATTTAAAACAGAGATGAGGAAAAATGTCTTCTCTCAGAGGGTTGTAAATCTGTGGAATTCGCTGCCTCAGAGAGCTAGAAATAAATTTAAGACAGAAATAAACAGTTTCTTAAACGATAAGGAGATAAGGGGTCATGGGGAGTGAGCGGGGAAGTGGAGCTGAGTCCATGATCAGATCAGCCATGATCTTATTGAATGGCGGAGCAGGTTCGAGGGGCCGTATGGCCTACTCCTGCTCCTATTTCTTATGTTCTTATGTTATTCCTTACATATTTCTACAGTGAGCGACAAGGGAGTAAAGGCGTTTGGGGAGGGGGCAGGGAAGTGGAGCTGAGCCCATTATCAGATCAGCCATGATCTTATTGAATGGCGGAACAGGCTTGAGGGGCCAAATGGCCTCCTCCTGCTCCTATTTCTTGTATTTTTATATTCTTATATCTGGGAATAGCTGCTTTGTCCTTTGTTTTACGTGTAAATGCTCTGTGATTATGGAATATATTTCGGCTTTGCAAGCAAGATAGAATGCAATTGTCTCTCCCGTCCATTATATCTTTATCTTTGTGGGTTGTCATATTTATTGCTTTTTGTTTCCCATCTTACCTCGATGTCCACTTTGAGGTAATTGTACAATATCGCTCTCACTTCCAATTGTTCGTTTCTTTTCACGGAATATGGTAGCCTCAAAGATATAAAAAATGGCCTGAAGACTCTCATCGGCTTGGGTTCCGCCACACAAAAACCTTAAATTTAAAACAAATACATATACACGTATATCAAATGTCAAACACGTGTATCATAGCGATATAGGTTAGACACCGACTCCTGGGAATCCCTGGCCCACGAGGAAGAGCATCCGGGGGGGCGCTGAGCACCTCGAGTCTCTTCGCCGAGAGCAAGCTGAAGTCAAGCGTCGAAAGTGGAAGGAGCGTGTGTCAACTCAGACTCCGAACCCACCCTTTCCTTCACCGACTGTCTGTCCCACTTGTGACAGAGACTGTAATTCACATATTGGACTGTTCAGCCACCTGTTCAACTCAAATGTGGGTGGACCTTCCTTCAATGACTGTCTGTCCCACCTTGTGACAGAGACTGTACGTCCCGCATTGGACTCTTCAGTCACCTGAAAACTCACATTTAGAGTGGAAGCAAATCATCCTCGACTCCGAGGGACTGCCTATGATGATGAGGTTAGTTAATATCATAGGGCAGTAATGTTATCCAGCAGCAAGTGTACAGGTCTTATGCAAGTGTTGTCTGGAACTGGTGCTTCAGAAATAATCCCTTGATGAAATCAAATATTATTTCCATTTTGCTTCACCTCAACTTGTGTCCCTGAAGTCTTTGTGCATTATGACATATTCAGTACAGGATTTGCCAAAAGTTTCCACTGATATCAACCCCAAAATTCACAACTCTGCAGGAGCACTAACTGGAGGTGACTCGAGTTCAACCTCACACGGAAAATTCAACTTGGAAATGGGCAATAGCAAATCGACATCCTGTTATAGTTTCAGTCTCCTTATTTAAGGAGGGATATGCTTGCATTGGAGGCAGTTCAGACAAGGTTCACTTGGTTGATTCTGGAGATGAAGGGGTTGACTTATGAGGATAGGTTGAGTAGGTTGGGCATATACTCTTTGGAGTTCGGAAGAATGAGAGGTGATCTTATTGAAACATAAGATTCTGAGGGGGGCTCGACAGGATAGATGCAGAGAGGATGTTTTCCCTCGTGGGGGAATCTCGAACTAGAGGGCATAGTTTCAGAATAATGGGTCGCCCATTTAAAATAGAGATGAGGAGGAATTTCTTCACTCAGAGGGTCATGAATCTTTGGAATTCTCTGCCCCAGAGAGCTGTGGAGGCTGGGTCATTGAATATATTTGAGGTGGAGATAGACAAATTTTTGAACTACAGGATAGTGAAGGGTTATGGTGAGCGGGGGTGGGGGGGTGGGGGGCAGGGAAGTGGAGTTGAGGACAAGATCAGATCAGCCATGATCTTATTGAATGATGGAGCAGGCTCGAGGAGCCAAATGGCCTACTCCTGCTCCTGTTTCTTATGTTCTTATGCGCTGCGACCGACTCCACTGAATTCAATGGGGAAGAATGTGGGCCGAAGTGTAAAGCTGGTTCACTGGTTCCTATTTTGCCCTTTGACCCATGACCAGTGATCACCTCTGAACCAAACAGTCATGTGTCACCATTTCTTCGCACTTAAATTACATAGGATTACAGAGGATTATACGGCACAGAAAGAGGCCATTCGGCCCAACCAGTCCAGGCCAGCGTTTATGCTACACTCGAACCTCCTCCCGTCTTTCCTCATCTAAATCTTTCCGCATAACCCTCTATTCCCTTCTCCCTCATATGCTTGTCTAGCCTCCCCTTAAATGCATCTATAGTATTAGCTTCAACCACTCCCTGTGGTAGCGAGTTCCACATTCTCAGGGCAAAGACGTTTCTTCTGAATTCCCTATTGAATTTCTTGGTGACTATCTTATATTGATGGCCTCTAGTTATGCTCTTCCCTACAAGTGGAAACATTCTGTCTCCATTCTTTCAAAACCTTTCATCATTTAAGGTCCTCAATGGTGCAGCAGGGAGGGATTCAAATTCCTGGGGCATTGGAACCGGTTCTGGGGGAGGTGGGACCAGTACAATCCGGACGGTCTGCACCTGGACCTGGGCAGAATCGGAACCAATGTCCTCGGGGGAGTGTTTGCTAGTGCTGTTGGGGAGGAGTTAAACTAATATGGCAGGGGGATGGGAACCAATGCAGGGAGATAGAGGGAAACAAAAAGGAGGCAAAAACAAAAGACAGAAAGGAGATGAGGAAAAGTGGAGGGCAGAGAAACCCAAGGCAAAGAACAAAAAGGGCCATTGTACAGCAAAATTCTAAAAGGACAGAGGGTGTTAAAAAAACAAGCCTAAAGGCTTTGTGTCTTAATGCAAGGAATATCCGCAATAAGGTGGATGAATTAAGTGTGCAAATAGATGTTAACAAATATGATGTGATTGGGATTACGGAGACGTGGCTCCAGGATGAGCAGGGCTGGGAACTCAACATCCAGGGGTATTCAACATTCAGGAAGGATAGAATAAAAGGAAAAGGAGGTGGGGTAGCATTGCTGGTTAAGGAGGAGATTAAGGCAATAGTTAGGAAGGACATTAGCTTGGATGATGTGGAATCTATATGGGTAGAGCTGCAGAACACCAAAGGGCAAAAAACGTTAGTGGGAGTTGTGTACAGACCTCCAAACAGTAGTAGTGATGTTGGGGAGGGTATCAAACAGGAAATTAGGGGTGCGTGCAATAAAGGTGCAGCAGTTATAATGGGTGACTTTAATATGCACATAGATTGGGCTAACCAAACTGGAAGCAATACGGTGGAGGAGGATTTTCTGGAGTGCATAAGGGATGGTTTTTTAGACCAATATGTCGAGGAACCAACTAGGGGAGAGGCCATCTTAGACTGGGTGTTATGTAATGAGAAAGGATTAATTAGCAATCTCGTTGTGCGAGGCCCCTTGGGGAAGAGTGACCATAATATGGTGGAATTCTGCATTAGGATGGAGAATGAAACAGTTAATTCAGAGACCATGGTCCAGAACTTATAGAAGGCTAACTTTGAAGGTATGAGGCGTGAATTGGCTGAGATGGATTGGCGAATGATACTTAAGGGGTTGACTGTGGATGGGCAATGGCAGACATTTCGAGACCGCATGGATGAACTACAACAATTGTACATTCCTGTCTGGCATAGAAATAAAAAAGGGAAGGTGGCTCAACCGTGGCTATCAAGGGAAATCAGGGATAGTATTAAAGCCAAGGAAGTGGCATACAAATTGGCCAGAAATAGCAGCGAACCTGGGGACTGGGAGAAATTTAGAACTCAGCAGAGGAGGACAAAGGGTTTGATTAGGGCAGGGAAAATGGAGTATGAGAAGAAGCTTGCAGGGAACATTAAGACGGATTGCAAAAGTTTCTATAGATATGTAAAGAGAAAAAGGTTAGTAAAGACAAATGTAGGTCCCCTGCAGTCAGAATCAGGGGAAGTCATAACGGGGAACAAAGAAATGGCGGACCAATTGAACAAGTACTTTGGTTCGGTATTCACGAAGGAGGACACGAACAACCTTCCGGTTATAAAAGGGGTCGGGGGGTCTAGTAAGGAGGAGGAACTGAGGGAAATCCTTATTAGCCGGGAAATTGTGTTGGGGAAATTGATGGGATTGAAGGCCGATAAATCCCCAGGGCCTGATGGACTGCATCCCAGAGTACTTAAGGAGGTGGCCTTGGAAATAGTGGATGCGTTGACAGTCATTTTCCAACATTCCATTGACTCTGGATCAGTTCCTATGGAGTGGAGGGTAGCCAATGTAACCCCACTTTTTAAAAAAGGAGGGAGAGAGAAAACAGGGAATTATAGACCGGTCAGCCTGACATCGGTAGTGGGTAAAATGATGGAATCAATTATTAAGGATGTCATAGCAGTGCATTTGGAAAGAGGTGACATGATAGGTCCAAGTCAGCATGGATTTGTGAAAGGGAAATCATGCTTGACAAATCTTCTGGAATTTTTTGAGGATGTTTCCAGTAGAGTGGACAAGGGAGAACCAGTTGATGTGGTATATTTGGACTTTCAGAAGGCGTTCGACAAGGTCCCACACAAGAGATTGATGTGCAAAGTTAGAGCACATGGGATTGGGGGTAGTGTACTGACATGGATTGAGAACTGGTTGTCAGACAGGAAGCAAAGAGTACGAGTAAATGGGTACTTTTCAGAATGGCAGGCAGTGACTAGTGGGGTACCGCAAGGTTCTGTGCTGGGGCCCCAGCTGTTTACACTGTACATTAATGATTTAGATGAGGGGATTAAATGTAGTATCTCCAAATTTGCGGATGACACTAAGTTGGGTGGCAGTGTGAGCTGCGAGGAGGATGCTGTGAGGCTGCAGAGCGACTTGGATAGGTTAGGTGAGTGGGCAAATGCATGGCAGATGAAGTATAATGTGGATAAATGTGAGGTTATCCACTTTGGTGGTAAAAACAGAGAGACAGACTATTATCTGAATGGTGACAGATTAGGAAAAGGGGAGGTGCAAAGAGACCTGGGTGTCATGGTACATCAGTCATTGAAGGTTGGCATGCAGGTGCAGCAGGCGGTTAAGAAAGCAAATGGCATGTTGGCCTTCATAGCAAGGGGATTTGAGTACAGGGGCAGGGAGGTGTTGCTACAGTTGTACAGGGCATTGGTGAGGCCACACCTGGAGTATTGTGTACAGTTTTGGTCTCCTAACCTGAGGAAGGACATTCTTGCTATTGAGGGAGTGCAGCGAAGGTTCACCAGACTGATTCCCGGGATGGCGGGACTGACCTATCAAGAAAGACTGGATCAACTGGGCTTGTATTCACTGGAGTTCAGAAGAATGAGAGGGGACCTCATAGAAACATATAAAATTCTGACGGGGTTAGACAGGTTAGATGCAGGAAGAATGTTCCCAATGTTGGGGAAGTCCAGAACCAGGGGTCACAGTCTAAGGATAAGGGGTAAGCCATTTAGGAGCGAGATGCGGAGGAACTTCTTCACCCAGAGAGTGGTGAACCTGTGGAATTCTCTACCACAGAAAGTTGTTGAGGCCAATTCACTAAATATATTCAAAAAGGAGTTAGATGAGGTCCTTACTGCTAGGGAGATCAAGGGGTATGGCGAGAATGCAGGAATGGGGTACTGAAGTTGAATGTTCAGCCATGAACTCATTGAATGGCGGTGCAGGCTAGAAGGGCCGAATGGCCTATTCCTGCACCTATTTTCTATGTTTCTATGTTTCTATTAGGTTAGCCCTCAGCCTTCATTTTTCACGAGAAAAGAGACCCAGCTGTTCATCCTTTCCTGATATGTATAGCCTCGCATTATCCTTGGAAATCTCTGTACCCTCTCCAGTGCCTTTATATCCTTTTGATAATATAGCGACAGAACTATATGCAGTACTCCAAGTGTGGTCCAAACCGAGGTTTGATACAGGTATAATAACTTCACTACTTTTCAATTCTATACCTCTAGTAATAAACCCTAGTGCTTGCTACCCTGGGTCGTAATTTTTAGTGATTGGTGTATCTGTACTCCAAGATCCCTTTGTTCCTCGACCCCACCCAGACTCATAACCTCCATGTAATAAGTGACCTGCCTATTCTTCCTATCAAAATGTAATAACTCACATTTATCTGTGTTGAACTTCATTTGCCAATTATGTGCCTATTCTGCAAGTTTATAAATGTCATCTTTAATTTGTTGCAGTCCTCCTCAGTATTGACTATCCCCCCCAATTTGATGTCATCTGCAAATTAAATAAACGTACAGTATTTCCAATTAATAAATGGTTCTCAACCATATTTATAATGTTGCTCTAAACAATGTTGAGATGAGCAGAATTCGACATTAAAATACGAGAAAATTAATTTAATGCTCTGATAACCTCACAAGCCGATGTCAGCCCAGGGCACTCAGCAACACTCAAGAAGCTCGACACCACCCAGGACAAGCAGCCCGTTTGATTGGCACGCCATCCACCAGCTTAAACATTCACTCCCTCCACCACCGGCGCACCGTGGCTGCAGTGTGTACCATCTACAAGATGCACTGCAGCAACTTGCCAAGGCTTCTTCGGCAGGACTTCCCAAACCTGTCCCTTAGAAGGACAAGGGCAGCAGATGCATGGGAACACCACCAGCTGCACATTCCCCTTTAAATTACACTCTTGGAAATATATCGCTGTTCCTCCATCATCGCTGCTGGCTGAAAGTCCTGGAGCTCCCTCCCAAACAGCCCTGCGGGATTACCTTCAGCACGCAGACTGCAACGGTTCAAGAAGGTGGCTCACCACCACCTTCTCAAGGGCAATTAGGGACGGGCAATAAATGCTGGTCTCGCCAGCGAGGCCCACATCCCAGGAACGAATAAAAAAAAAAGCTTTTTACCTTTATTCTCAAACATGCCAACCGCCTGAATTTCCCAAGTTGTTATGGAATCGGGAATGTTAACTGGAAGCCTGGAAACACAAGAGAATATAAATAACCATTGAATATCTGAAATGATGGATATGGGACTGGAAAAGTGCAGTATACATGCTGATTGTTGCTGTTTGCTGATGAAATCCTTACACTAGATCTGCATTCGCACAGTATTTCGTGGTTCACACCGTTATACCGAACCGGTTGTGAGCTGTATGTTGACCGAGTATAACTTACTGGGCCTTCCTTTTGAAACCTTTCTCTATCATGGTGGTTATACTGGAGTGGTTATACATTGGCTTCTTTTGTTCAAAAATGAAAGGTGAATCTCTCACGAGATGGAAGGTGGAAAGGAACCAATATTCGACACCATCTGATATTGGTCATTTTTCTGAAATCACAGCTGGAGTGGACATTAGTAATGTGGGTGCTTATACAGGGAAAACAATGGTCCCAATTTATAAGTAATACTATTCGATTATCACACCTAACTGCTTTAGAACTGGACCAGCCACATTAATACTGTGGCCACATGATGCAGGTCAGAGGCTGAGTATTCTGCAGCAAGTGTCTCACCTCCTGACTCCCCAAAGCCTTTCCACCATCTACAAGGCACAAGTCAGGAGTGTGATGGAATACTCTCCACTTGCCTGGATGAGTGCAGCTCCAACAACACTCAAGAAGCTCGACACCGTTCAGGACAAAGCAGCCACTTGATTGGCATCCCATCCACCACCTTCAACATTCACTCCCTCCACCACCGGCGCACCGTGGCTACAGTGTGTACCATCTACAAGATGCATTGCAGCAATTCGCCAAGGCTTCTTTGGCAGCACCTCCCAAACCCACGACCTCTACCACCGAGAAGGACAAGGGCAGCAGGAGCATGGGAACACCATCACTTCTGCGTTCCTCTCCAAATTACACACCATCCTGACTTGGAAGTGTATCGCTGTTCCTTCATCGTTGCTGCATCAGAGAGTAAAACACATGGCTCAAAGACTGGTGTGAGAGAAATGGGTTTTGGTTCGTGGGACACTGGCATCATTACTGGGGTAAGCGGGAACTGTTCCGTTCCGACGGGCTCCACTTAGATCGTGCTGGGACCAGGGTCCTGGCAAATCAAATAACTAGCGCTGTAGAGAGGGCTTTAAACTACTTAATTGGGGGGAGGATTCAAGTGAGCGAAAATGTAAAAAGTCAAAGAATAAGGAGAAGGCAATAGATCAGGGTGGGTAGGACTGGGGGAAATGAAAACCAGAGCATGCCAGGAAGGGACAGAATGTATAAACATAAAGGTGAATCAGAAAGTGGGGTCAAAGCAGGAAAAAAATGGTAAAAAAGCAAATTTAAAGGCTCTTTATCTGAATGCGCGTAGCATTCGTAACAAAATAGATGAGTTGATGGCACAAATAGATACAAATGGGTATGATCTGAGAAGTGACCAGGACTGGGAACTAAATATTCAGGGGTATTTGACAATTCGGAAGGACAGACAGAAAGGAAAAGGATAGCACCATTAATAAAGGATATCATTGTGTTAGTGATAAACGATATTGGCTCAGAAGATCAAGATGTAGAATCAGTTTGGGTGGAGATAAGGAATAATAAGGGGAAAACATCTCTGGTGGGCATAGTCTATAGGCCTCCTAACAGTTGTACACTGTTGGACGGAGTATAAATCAAGAAATAATGGAGGCTTGTGAAAAAGGAACGACAATAATCGTGGGTGATTTTAACCTTCATATTGATTGGACAAAGCAAATTGGCCAGGGTAGCCTTGAGGAAGCGTTCATAGAGTGTATCCGGGATAGTTTCCTTGAACAGTACGTTGCAGAAACAACTAGGATGCAGTTGATCTTAGATCTGATACTGTGTAATGAGACAGGATTAATAAATTATCTCGTAGTAAAGCATCCTCTAGGAATTAGTGACCATAACATGGTTCAATTTCAAATTCTTTTGGAGGGTGAGAAAGTTGGATCTCTAACCAGTGTCCTATGTTTAAATAAAGGACACTACAAAGGTATGAGGGCAAAGTTGGCTAAAGTGGACTGGGAAAAATTATTAAAGTATGGGACAGTTGATGAGCAGTGGCAGACAAAATATATCCCAATGAGAAGGAAAGACTGTAAGAGAAGGGATAACCATCTGTGGCTAACTAAGGAAATAAGGGATGGTATCAAATTGAAAACAAGGGTATATGATGTGGCCAAGACTAGTGGGAGGCCAGAGGATTGAGAAACTTTTAAAAGACAGCAAAGAACGACTATAAATATGAAGGGCCGAATGGTCTACTCCTGCACCTATTTTCTATGTTTCTATGTTTCTATAAAGAGAGGGAAGATATTTTATGAACGTAAACTAGCACGAAATATAAAAAAGATTGTAAGCGTTTCTACAGATATATAAAAAGGAAAAAGAGTGGCTAAAGTAAATGTTTGTCCCCTAGAGGATGATACTGCTGTAAAGCGCTTTGAGATGTCCGGTGGTCGTGAAAGGCATTACATAAATCCAAGTCTTTCTTTCTTTTTTCAATGTAACTGAATATCGGGCAGGGTATATAAAGGACGACCGAAGCGATACTGGTTATTTTGCATCGCTGCCCATGTACAATTTCAGCTGCGATGAGTTTGGTGCCTGGGGCCAGTGAGAACATGCGATGGGACAGAGTAGACAGGGCAGTGTCTTGGACGATCTGCCGTCTCCTGCGGCTGGCGCCCACGCCAGCCGGGACAACGTTGCCTCAATCAAGTGCGGAGGGGAGAAGGGCATGGACAAGGATGTGAGGCGCAGATGGGCTGATGTGGAGACAGAAGCGAGTGAGGTTAAAGAGCTGTACGTCGGCACTGTTTCTGATGGAGAAGAGGTGGGCTCGGAAGCTCAGCTAAGGCTCTAATAGAAATCCCAGGCACCAAACTCATCGCAGCTGAAATTGTACATGGGCAGCGATGCAAAATAACCAGTATCGCTTCGGTCGTCCTTTATATACCCTGCCCGATATTCAGTTACATTGAAAGAAGACCAATATGTTGAGGAACCAACTAGGGGAGAGGCCATCTTAGACTGGGTGTTGTGTAATGAGAGAGGATTAATTAGCAATCTCATTGTGCGAGGCCCCTTGGGGAAGAGTGACCATAATATGGTGGAATTCTGCATTAGGATGGAGAATGAAACAATAAATTCAGAGACCATGGTCCAGAACTTAAAGAAGGGTAACTTTGAAGGTATGAGGCGTGAATTGGCTAGGATAGATTGGCGAATGATACTTAGGGGGTTGACTGTGGATGGGCAATGGCAGACATTTAGAGACCGCATGGATGAATTACAACAATTGTACATTCCTGTCTGGCGTGAATTGGCTATCTAGGGAAATCAGGGATAGTATTAAAGCCAAGGAAGTGGCATACAAATTGGCCAGAAATAGCAGCGAACCTGGGGACTGGGAGAAATTTAGAACTCAGCAGAGGAGGACAAAGGGTTTGATTAGGGCAGGGAAAATGGAATACGAGAAGAAGCTTGCAGGGAACATTAAGGCGGATTGCAAAAGTTTCTATAGATATGTAAAGAGAAAAAGGTTAGTAAAGACAAACGTAGGTCCCCTGCAGTCAGAATCAGGGGAAGTCATAACGGGGAACAAAGAAATGGCAGACCAATTGAACAAGTACTTTGGTTCGGTATTCACTAAGGAGGATACAAACAACCTTCCGGATATAAAAGGGGTCAGAGGGTCTAGTAAGGAGGGGGAACTGAGGGAAATCTTTATTAGTCGGGAAATTGTGTTGGGGAAATTGATGGGATTGAAGGCCGATAAATCCCCAGGGCCTGATGGACTGCATTCCAAAGTACTTAAGGAGGTGGCCTTGGAAATAGCGGATGCATTTACAGTCATTTTCCAACATTCCATTGACTCTGGATCAGTTCCCATGGAGTGGAGGGTAGCCAATGTAACCCCACTTTTTAAAAAAGGAGGGAGAGAGAAAACAGGGAATTATAGACCGGTCAGCCTAACCTCAGTAGTGGGTAAAATGATGGAATCAATTATTAAGGATGTCATAGCAGTGCATCTGGAAAATGGTGACATGATAGGTCCAAGTCAGCATGGATTTGTGAAAGGGAAATCATGCTTGACAAATCTTCTGGAATTTTTTGAGGATGTTTCCAGTAAAGTGGACAAAGGAGAACCAGTTGATGTGGTATATTTGGACTTTCAGAAGGCTTTCGACAAGGTCCCACACAAGAGATTAATGTGCAAAGTTAAAGCACATGGGATTGGGGGTAGTGTGCTGACGTGGATTGAGAACTGGTTGTCAGACAGGAAGCAAAGAGTAGGAGTAAACGGGTACTTTTCAGAATGGCAGGCAGTGACTAGTGGGGTGCCGCAAGGTTCTGTGCTGGGGCCCCAGCTGTTTACATTGTACATTAATGATTTAGACGAGGGGATTAAATGCAGTATCTCCAAATTTGAGGATGAGACTAAGTTGGGTGGCAGTGTGAGCTGCGAGGAGGATGCTATTAGGCTGCAGAGTGACTTGGATAGGTTAGGTGAGTGGGCAAATGCATGGCAGATGAAGTATAATGTGGATAAATGTGAGGTTATCCACTTTGGTGGTAAAAACAGAGAGACAGACTATTATCTGAATGGTGACAGATTAGGAAAAGGGAAGGTGCAACGAGACTTGAGTGTCATGGTACATCAGTCATTGAAGGTTAGCATGCAGGTACAGCAGGCGGTTAAGAAAGCAAATGGCATGTTGGCCTTCATAGCGAGGGGATTTGAATACAGGGGCAGGGAGGTGTTTCTACAGTTGTACAGGGCCTTGGTGAGGCCACACCTGGAGTATTGTGTACAGTTTTGGTTTCCTAACTTTAGGAAGGACATTCTTGCTATTGAGGGAGTGCAGCGAAGATTCACCAGACTGATTCCCGGGATGGCGGGACTGACCTATCAAGAAAGACTGGATCAACTGGGCTTGTATTCACTGGAGTTCAGAAGAATGAGAGGGGACCTCATAGAAACGTTTAAAATTCTGATGGGTTTAGACAGGTTAGATGCAGGAAGAATGTTCCCAATGTTGGGGAAGTCCAGAACCAGGGGTCACAGTCTGAGGATAAGGGGTAAGCCATTTAGGACCGAGATGAGGAGAAACGTCTTCACCCAGAGAGTGGTGAACCTGTGGAATTCTCTACCACAGAAAGTAGTTGAGGCCAATTCACTAAATATATTCAAAAGGGAGTTAGATGAAGTCCTTACTACTCGGGGGATCAAGGGTTATGGCGAGAAAGCAGGAAGGGGGTACTGAAGTTTCATGTTCAGCCATGAACTCATTGAATGGCGGTGCAGGCTAGAAGGGCTGATTGGCCTGCTCCTGCACCTATTTTCTATGTTTCTATGTTTCTAAAGACTTGGATTTACATAATGCCTTTCATGACCACCGGACATCTCAAAGTGCTTTACAGCAGTATCATCCTCTAGGGGACAAACATTTACTTTAGCCACTCTTTTTCCTTTTTATGTATCTGTAGAAACGCTTACGATCTGTTTTTTATATTTCGTGCTAGTTTACGTTCATAAAATATCTTCCCTCTCTTTATCATATTTATAGTCGTTCTTTGCTGTCTTTTAAAAGTCTGCTTAAGCCAGAGATGGTGGTGTGGAACGGGGACGGTGTGGGTTATTAACATGCACATTTTGCTGGGGGAATGGGCGGAGCCGAAGGTAACAGTTTTTGGTGTCGCTAATGTTTGGTTGTGACTTATCCAAAGCACCATCAATATAAGATAGTCACCAAGAAATCTAACAGGGAATTCAGAAGAAACCTCTTTACCCAAAGAGTGGTGAGAATGTGGAATTCGCGAGCACAGGTTGAAGTGAATAGTATCGATGCATTTAAGGGGAGGCTAGACAAACATATGAGGGAGAAGGGAATCGGGGGTTATGCTGATAGATTTAGATGAAGAAAGACAGGGGGAGGCTCGAGTGGAGCATAAACGCCGGCATGGACCGGTTGGGCTGAATGGCCTCATTAAGTGTTGTATACACTTTGTAATCCTACTTACCAATGTTGGACAAGTAGCCTGACAGCACAAAGGCAGTGGATGGGGTTGAGAGCTGGTTATCATCAGCATACAGATGGAGGCGGAATCAACCAGTGCGGATGATGTTAAGATGTGAATGAGGAGGGGGAGGAAGGGGCAAGGATAGAGGTTTGCGGCACGCCACTGCACTCTAGAGAAGATCTGGCTGCGATGGAATAGCGTACACTGAAATCTAGATAAGAGAAGGTGTGGAGAATGGTGTCAAAAACTGCCAATAGATTGTGGGGGATGAGAAGTTACAATGGACCATGGTCACAGTCGCACACAATGTTGCCCCGGGTCACTTCAGTCCTATGGGAGGTGCGGGAGCCGAGCTGCAGAGATTTGAATTGATAGTTGCAGGAGAGGAGTGAAGAATCTGGGAGGTGACAACACGTTGAAAGTTTTCGGAAGGCAAGGTGGCTTGGAGAGGGATTCTTAATGTGCCGCGACCGAGCAGATAAGCCGTGATTTTTGAGCAACGGAGTGATGATGGCAGGTTTGAAAGGAAAGTATTTAGCGCCGAAGGAGAGGGAACTAGAGGACCTTTGTCACCTAGTATTGGGGCCAGGAATGGAAATCCGGTGGTCAGCAGATCAGTCGCCACGCGTTTGGGGGAGCAGGAGATTTCATGTTTGTAACTACAATGTAACACCACTGTATTACTGTATACACTCAACTGAGATGCACACCTTGACCACAGGGGGTGAACTTGTGGGAGACACTCCTTACCTGATCACACAGGTATATAAAGGGAGGTCCCACGCAGGGTCATCACTTCTGGAATCCTGTAATAAAGAGCTAAGGTCACAGAGTGGCCTTGTCCCTGGAATGTGCCATGTGTGGTTTCATGCTATAGAGTAAGGACTTTACATTGGCGACGAGAAACGGGAATTCACGACCCACGAGAATGCCCACCGGTAGCACAGAGGAATGGTACTGTGTTGGGGAAGACTGGGACGGTTTTGTTGAGAGGCTTCAGCAAAGTTTTGTAACTAAAGACTGGCTGGGGGATGCAGCGGCCGACAAGCGAAGGGCTCATCTCCTGACCAGCTGCGGGCCAGAGACTTACGCGCTCATGAAGGACTTACTGGCACCTGAAAAGCCATCGGACAAAACCTTTGAAGAGCTCAGCAAATTAATCGGGGAGCACCTCAAACTGGCGAGCAGCATACACATGGCTCCACACAGGTTCTACACCCACTGACGCCGTGAAGGACAGAGCATACCGGGCTTTGTAGCGGACCTCCGGCGTTTGGCCAACCGCTGTACGTTCACAGACGCCTGCAGGGGGGAGATGCTAAGGGACTTCTTCATCGAGGGTATCGGTCATGCGGGAATTTTTCACAAGTTAATTGAGACCAAGGACTTGACCTTGGAAGCGGCAGCGTTGTTAGCTCAAACTTTCATGGCGGGGGAGGAAGAGACGGAAATGATTTACGCGCGCAATTCTGCCTCTAACGCGGTGATGGATCAGGGAGTCAACGTCATAAATGCTGCTCAGAGCCCCGCAGGCAGGCAGGGGCAGTCCGACATTTACCAGGCAGCAATAGATCCCAGAGCAGGATTTCAGCAGAGACAATGGCAGGCTGAACGGACGTTCACGTCATCACAGAGGACAATGTGGCTCGAGATGGAGCCATTGACACCCACTAATAGGGTACTTAAGAGCAGTCAAAGGGACAGTCAGCAAGGAATTCCTGGCCATAGTCACTTTGTCCCCAACAATGGAAACTTTAACTCATGCTGGAGGTGTGAGGGAAAACACTCAGCCAGATCTTGCAGATTCCAACATTTTGTCTGCAGAATCTGCAATTTCAGTGGCCATTTAGCTCGAATGTGCAGAAAACCTGCAATCAGACTGATATATGAGACAGAGGGACCAGAAGAGGGTTCTGTGAGGCAGGATGACTTTTGGGGCAAATCGATGGACGCCGAGGTTCAGCGGGTCCATGCGGCGAATATTCACAGTTCATACACCAAAACGCCACCAATGTTGAACTGCAGCCCAGTACGCGTGGAGCTGGACACTGGGGCCAGCCAGTCACTCATGGGCGTTCAGCATTTCGAGAAGCTGTGTCACTCAAAGCTAGTCGACCCAAATTAGAACGTATTGAGACACAATTACGGACTTACACCAAGGAAATCATTCCGGTGCTAGGCAGTGCAATGATGGCTGTCACACACAATGGGCTAGTGAACCGGCTGCCACTCTGGTTGGTCCCGGGCAATGGTCCCGCTCTGTTAGGGAGGAGCTGGTTAGCCGAGATGAACTGGAAATGGGGGGATGTTCTCGCAATGTCCTCGGTGGAGCGAAGTTCATGCTCACAAGTCCTACAACAATTCGAGTCACTATTTCAACCGGGCATCGGGACTTTCAAAGGCTGTAAAGTGGTGATACACATCACCCCGGGTGCCAGGCCAGTGCACCACAACGCCAGAGAGGTGCCGTATGTGATGCAGAAAAAAAATCGAGAGCAAATACGCCTGTTGAATTCAGCGACTGGGCGAGCCCCATCGTTCCCGTTCTAAAAGCGGATGGCTCTGTCAGGATCTGTGGTGGCTACAAGGCCATCATCAATCGGGTGTCCCGACAAGATCAATACCCGCTCCCAAGAGCGGAGGACCACTTCGCCACGCTGGCAGGCGGCAAGCTATTCACCAAGTTGGACCTCACTTCAGCCTATAAGATCCAGGAACTGGCTGACGAATCCAAACTACTGACCACCATCACCACGCACAAGGGACTGTTTGCCTATAACAGGTGCCCATTTGGCATTCGATCAGCGGCCACGATTTTTCAACGTAACATGGAAAGCCTGCTTAAATCCATTCCTGGAACGATTGTATTCCAGGATGACATCCTCATCATGGGTCGAGAAACTGAGGAACACCTCCACAACTGGAGGAGGTGCTATGCCGACTGGACCGGGTAGGCCTGCGACTCAAGAAGTCTAAATATGTGTTTTTAGCTCCTGAGGTTGAGTTTCTGGGCAGGAGGTTTGCTGCAGATGGGATTCGGCCCACCGAATCCAAAACAGAGGCGATTCGACGAGCACCCAGGCCCTGCAACACATCGGAGTTGTGTTCATTCCTGGGACTGTTGAACTATTTCGGGAACTTTCTGCCGAACTTGAGCATGTTGTTGGAGCTGCTACACGTGCTCCTGTGCAAGGGTTGCGATTGGTTTTCGGGGGACTGTCAGGAACTGGCTTTTGATCGGGCGCGAAATCTACTTTGTTCAAACAAATTGTTGACCCTGTACGACCCCTGTAAACGTTTAGTTCTGGCTTGTGATGCATCGTCCTATCGGGTTGGGTGCATGTTGCAGAGAGAGAGAGACTGGGGAGAGAGAGAGAGAGACTGGGGAGAAAGAGAGAGAGACTGGGGAGAAAGGGAGAGAGATAGAGAGATAAAGACAGAGGAGAGAGAGAGAGACGGTGGAAAGAGAGAGAGAGAGATAGAGAGAGAGAGAGAGAGAGAGAGAGAGACTAGGGAGATAGAGAGAGAGACTGGGGAGAGAGAGAAAGACTGTCGAGTGGGAGAGAGGGAGACTGGGGGAGAGAGAGAGAGAGACTGGGGGAGAGAGAGAGAGAGAGAGAGAGAGACTGCGGACAAAGAGACTGTGGAGAGAGAGAGCGACTGGGGAGAGAGAGACTAGGGGGAGAGAGCGAGAGAGACTGGGAAGAGAGAGAGAGAGACTGGGGGGAGAGAGCAAGAGAGAGACTGGGGAGAGAGAGAGAGACAGAGAGATTGGGGAGAGATAAAGGCTGGGGAGAGAGAGTGGCCGGAGACAGAGAGAGAGAGAGAGAGACAGAGAGAGCGACTGGGGAGAGAGAGCGAGAGAGAGACTGGGGAGAGAGAGAGAGAGAGAGAGAGAGAGACTGGGGGGAGAGAGCGAGAGAGAGACTGGGGGGAGAGAGAGAGACAGAGAGATTGGGGAGAGATAAAGGCTGGGGAGAGAGAGTGGCCGGAGACAGAGAGAGAGAGAGAGAGACACAGAGAGAGCGACTGGGGAGAGAGAGCGAGAGAGAGACTGGGGAGAGAGAGAGAGAGAGAGAGAGAGACTGGGGAGAAAGAGAGAGAGACTGGGGAGAAAGGGAGAGAGACTGGGGAGAAAGAGAGAGAGACTGGGGAGAAAGAGAGAGAGACTGGGGAGAGACTGGGGAGAAAAAGAGAGAGACTGGGGAGAGAGAGAGAGAGAGACAGGAGAGAGAGAGAGAGACTGCGGAATGCGAGAGAGAGACTGGCGGGGGGGAAGAGAGACTGGGGAGAGAGTGAGAGCCTGGGGGGAGAGAGAGAGAGAGAGCCTGGGAGAGAGAGGGAGACTGGGAGAGAGAGAGACTTGGCAAGAGAGAGAGAGACGGGAGAGAGAGAGAGAGACTGGGGAGAGAGAGACTGGGGAGAGAGAGAGAGAAAGACTGAAGAGGGAGAGAGACTGGGGAAAGAGAGAGAGAGAGAGAGAGAGAGAGAGAGAGAGCGCGTGAGAGACTAGGGAGATAGAGAGAGAGAGACTGGGGGAGACAGCGAGACTGGGGAAAGAGAGAGAGAGAGAGAGACAGAGAGATTGGGGAGAGATAGAGGCTGGGGAGAGAGAGTGGCCGGAGACAGAGAGAGAGAGAGAGAGACTGGGGAGAAAGAGGGAGAGACTGGGGAGAAAGAGAGAGAGACAGGGGAGAGACTGGGGAGAAAGAGAGAGACTGCAGAGAAAGAGAGAGACTGGAGAGAGAGAGAGAGAGACTGGGGAGAGAGAGAGATAGACTGGAAAGGGAGAGAGACTGGGGAAAGAGAGAGAGAGAGAGCGTGAGAGACTAGGGAGATAGAGAGAGAGAGACTGGGGGAGAGAGCGAGACTGGGGAGAGAGAGAGAGAGAGACAGAGAGATTGGGGAGAGAGAGAGGCTGGGGGGAGAGAGTGGCCGGAGACAGAGAGAGAGAGAGAGAGAGAGAGAGACTGGAGAGAGAGAAAGAGAGACTAAGGAGATAGAGAGAGAGACTGGGGGAGAGAGAGAAAGACTGGGAGAGAGAGAGAGAGAGAGAGACTGGGGAGAAAGAGAAAGACTGGAGATTGGGAGACTGGAGGGAGAGATAGAGAGAGAGAGAGACTGCGGAGAAAGAGAGAGACTGGGGAGAGAGAGAGAGAGAGACTGGGGGGAGAGAGAGAGAGAGAGCGACTGGGGATAGAGAGAGAGACTGGGGAGAGAGAGATAGAGAGAGACTGGGGAGAGAGAGAGAGAGAGAGACTGGGGAGAAAGAGAGAGGGACTTGGGAGAAAGAGAGAGAGACTGGAGAGAAAGGGAGAGAGACAGGGGAGAGACTGGGGAGAAAGTTAGAGAGAGAGAGAGACTGGAGAGAGAGAGAGAGAGTGCGGGGGGGGGGAAAGACTGGGGAGAGAGTGAGAGACTGGGGAGAGAGAGAGAGACTGGAGAGAGTGAGAGACTGTAGCAAGAGAGGGAGAGAGAGATAGACTGGAGATGGAGAGAGACTGCGGAAAGAGAGAGAGAGAGAGAGCGAGAGCGTGAGAGACTAGGAAGATAGAGATTGAGAGAGAGAGAGAGACTGGGAGAGAGAGAAAGACTGGAGAGAGAGATAGAGAGAGAGAGAGAGAGAGAGAGAGAGAGAGAGAGACTGGCAGAGAGAGAGAGAGACTGAAGAGGGCGAGAGACTGAGGAAAGAGAGAGAGAGAGAGAGACTGGAGAGAGAGCGTGAGAGACTAGGGAGATAGAGATAGAGAGAGAGAGAGACTGGGAGAGAGAGAAAGACTGGAGAGAGAGAGATAGAGAGAGAGAGAGAGACTGGGGAGAGGGAGAGAGAGAGATAGGCTGGAGAGGGAGAGAGACTGGGGAGAGAGAGAGAGACTGGGGGAGAGAGAGTGAGAGAGAGACTGGGGAGAGAGAGAGAGAGAGAGACTGGGGAGAGAGAGAGAGAGAGACTGGGGAGAGAGAGAGAGAGAGACTGGGGAGAGAGAGAGAGAGAGACTGGGGAGAGAGAGAGAGAGACTGGGGAGAGAGAGAGAGAGAGAGAGAGAGAGAGAGAGAGAGAGAGAGCGCGTGAGAGACTAGGGAGATAGAGAGAGAGAGAGACTGGGGGAGACAGCGAGACTGGGGAAAGAGAGAGAGAGAGAGACAGAGAGATTGGGGAGAGATAGAGGCTGGGGAGAGAGAGTGGCCGGAGACAGAGAGAGAGAGAGAGAGACTGGGGAGAAAGAGAGAGAGACTGGGGAGAAAGAGAGAGAGACAGGGGAGAGACTGGGGAGAAAGAGAGAGACTGCAGAGAAAGAGAGAGACTGGAGAGAGAGAGAGAGAGAGAGACTGGGGAGAGAGAGAGATAGACTGGAAAGGGAGAGAGACTGGGGAAAGAGAGAGAGAGAGAGCGTGAGAGACTAGGGAGATAGAGAGAGAGAGACTGGGGGAGAGAGCGAGACTGGGGAGAGAGAGAGAGAGAGACAGAGAGATTGGGGAGAGAGAGAGGCTGGGGGGAGAGAGTGGCCGGAGACAGAGAGAGAGAGAGAGAGAGAGAGAGACTGGAGAGAGAGAAAGAGAGACTAAGGAGATAGAGAGAGAGACTGGGGGAGAGAGAGAAAGACTGGGAGAGAGAGAGAGAGAGAGAGACTGGGGAGAAAGAGAAAGACTGGAGAGTGGGAGACTGGAGGGAGAGATAGAGAGAGAGAGAGACTGCGGAGAAAGAGAGAGACTGGGGAGAGAGAGAGAGAGAGACTGGGGGGAGAGAGAGAGAGAGAGCGACTGGGGATAGAGAGAGAGACTGGGGAGAGAGAGATAGAGAGAGACTGGGGAGAGAGAGAGAGAGAGAGACTGGGGAGAAAGAGAGAGGGACTTGGGAGAAAGAGAGAGAGACTGGAGAGAAAGGGAGAGAGACAGGGGAGAGACTGGGGAGAAAGTTAGAGAGAGAGAGAGACTGGAGAGAGAGAGAGACTGCGGGGGAGGAGAGAAAGACTGGGGAGAGAGTGAGAGACTGGGGAGAGAGAGAGAGACTGGAGAGAGTGAGAGACTGTAGCAAGAGAGGGAGAGAGAGATAGACTGGAGATGGAGAGAGACTGCGGAAAGAGAGAGAGAGAGAGAGCGAGAGCGTGAGAGACTAGGGAGATAGAGATTGAGAGAGAGAGAGAGACTGGGAGAGAGAGAAAGACTGGAGAGAGAGATAGAGAGAGAGAGAGAGAGAGAGAGAGAGAGAGACTGGCAGAGAGAGAGAGACTGAAGAGGGCGAGAGACTGAGGAAAGAGAGAGAGAGAGAGAGACTGGAGAGAGAGCGTGAGAGACTAGGGAGATAGAGATAGAGAGAGAGAGAGAGAGACTGGGAGAGAGAGAAAGACTGGAGAGAGAGAGATAGAGAGAGAGACTGGGGAGAGGGAGAGAGAGAGATAGGCTGGAGAGGGAGAGAGACTGGGGAGAGAGAGAGAGAGAGAGAGAGAGAGAGAGATAGAGAGAGAGAGAGAGCGTGAGAGACTAGGGAGATAGAGAGAGAGAGCGAGATTGAGGAGAGAGAGAGAGAGAGAGAGAGAGAGAGAGAGAGAGAGAGAGAGAGAGACACACAGAGATTGGGGAGAGAGAGGGGCTGGGGAGAGAGAGTGACCGGAGAGAGAGAGAGAGAGAAAGAGAGAGGGAGAGACGGGAGAGAGATAGAGACTGCGGGAAGAGAGAGATAGACTGGAGAGAGAGAGAGAGAGAGAGAGAGAGAGAGAGAGAGAGAGAGAGAGACTGAGGAGAGAGCGTGAGAGACTAAGGAGATAGAGAGAGAGACTGGGTGAGAGAGAGAAAGACTGGGAAAGAGAGAGAGAGAGACTGGAGAGAGAGAGAGAGAGAGAGAGAGAGAGAGAGAGAGAGAAAGGCTGGGGAAAGAGAGAGAGACTGGAGAGGGAGAGAGAATGGAGAGAGAGCGTTCGAGACTGGGGGAAGAGAGAGAGAGAGAGAGAGAGAGATTGGGGGAGAGAGATACAGAGATTGGGGGAGAGAGATACAGAGACTGAGGAGAGAGAGAGACTGTGGAGAGAGCGCGTGGCTGGGGAGAAAGAGAGGGAGACTGGGGAGAGAGAGTGAGACTGGGGAGAGAGAGCGAGAGAGAGAGAGACTGGGGGGAGAGAGTGAGAGACTGGAGAGAGAGCGTGAGAGACTAGGGAGATAGGGAGATAGAGAGAGAGAGAGAGACTGGGGGGAGAGAGAGTGATAGAGAGATAAAGACAGAGGAGAGAGAGAGAGACAGTGGAAAGAGAGAGAGAGACTGGGGAGAGAGCGTGAGAGATGAGGGAGATAGAGAGAGAGACTGGGGAGAGAGAGAAAGACTGGAGAGTCGGAGAGAGGGAGACTGGGGGGAGAAAGAGAGAGAGACTGGGGTAGAGAGAGCGAGAGAGACTGCGGAGAAAGAGAGAGACTGGGAGAGAGAGAGACTGCAGAGAGAGAGAGAGAGACTGGGGAAAGGAAAAGCGATACTGATGAAAGAGAGAGAGACTGGGGAGTGTGTGAGAGAGTAGGGAGATAGATAGAGAGAGAGAAAGACTGGGGGAGAGAGAGAGAGACTAGGGAGAGAGAGAGACAGAGAGATTGGGGAGAGAGAGAGGCTAGGGAGAGAGAGAGAGGCTGGGGAGAGAGAGAGAGGCTGGGGAGAGAGAGAGAGAGACTGGAGAGAGAGAGAGGCTAGGGAGATAGAGAGAGAGAAAGATTGCGGGGGAGAGAGACTGGGGAGAGAGAAAGAGAGACTGGTGGGAGAGCATGAGAGACTAATGAGATAGAGAGAGAGACTGGGGGAGAGAGGGAGAGAGAGAGACTGGGGAGAGAGAGACAGTGGAGAGAGAGAGACTGAGGAGAGAGAGAGAGCGACGGTGGAAAGAGAGAGATAGACTGGAGAGAGAGAGAGAGAGAGAGAGAGAGAGACTTGAGAGAGAGAGAGAGAGACTGGAGAGAGAGAGAGACTGGGGAAAGAGAGAGAGAGAGAGACTGGGGAGAGCGAGAGAGACTGGGGAGAGCGAGAGAGACTGGGGAGAGCGAGAGAGACTGGGGAGAGCGAGAGAGACTGGGGAGAGCGAGAGAGACTGGGGAGAGCGAGAGAGACTGGGGAGAGCGAGAGAGACTGGGGAGAGCGAGAGAGACTGGGGAGAGCGAGAGAGACTGGGGAGAGCGAGAGAGACTGGGGAGAGCGAGAGAGACTGGGGAGAGCGAGAGGGACTGGGAGAGAGAGAGGGAGGGACTGGGAGAGAGAGAGGGAGGGACTGGGAGAGAGAGAGAGACTGTGGCAAGATAGAGGGAGACTGGGGAGAGAGAGAGAGAGATACTGGGGAGAGAGAGTGAGAGACTGTGGAGAGAGAAAGACTGTGGAGAGAGAGAGAGAGAGACTGGGGAGAGAGAGAGAGAGACTGGGGAGAGAGAGAGAGACTGTGGCAAGAGAGAGAGAGACGGGAGAGAGAGAGAGAGAGAGAGAGTGGGAGAGAGAGCGTGAGAGACTAGGGAGATAGAGAGAGAGAGACTGGGGGAGACAGCGAGACTGGGGAAAGAGAGAGAGAGAGAGAGACAGAGAGATTGGGGAGAGATAGAGGCTGGGGAGAGAGAGTGGCTGGAGACAGAGAGAGAGAGACACAGAGACAGAGAGAGAGACTGGGGAGAAAGAGAGAGAGACTGAGGAGAAAGTGAGAGAGACTGGGGAGAAAGAGAGAGAGACAGGGGAGAGACTGAGGAGAAAGAGAGAGACTGCAGAGAAAGAGAGAGACTGGGGAGAGAGAGAGAAAGAGACTGGGGAGAGAGAGCGACTGGGGAGAGAGAGAGACTGGGAAGAGAGAGAGACTGGGAAGAGAGAGAGAGAGACTGGGGAGAAAGTTAGAGAGAGACTGGGGAGAAAGAGAGAGAGAGAGACTGGGGAGAAAGAGAGAGAGAGACTGGGGAGAAAGAGAGAGAGACTGGGGAGAAAGAGAGAGAGACTGGGGAGAAAGGGAGAGAGATAGAGAGATAGAGAGATAAAGACAGAGGAGAGAGAGAGAGACGGTGGAAAGAGAGAGAGAGGGAGAGAGAGACTGGGGAGAGAACGTGAGAGACTAGGGAGATAGAGAGACTGGGGAGAGAGAGAAAGACTGGGGAGAGAGGGAGACTGGGGGGAGAGAGAGAGTGAGACTGGGGAGAGAGGGAGAGAGAGACTGTGGAGAAAGAGAGAGACTGGAGAGAGAGAGAGACTGGAGAGAGAGACTGGAGAGAGAGACTGGAAAAAGAGAGAGAGACTGGGGAGAGAGAGAGAGAGAGAGAGAGACTGGGGGAAGAGAGAGAGAGAGACTGGGGGGGGGGAGAGAGAGAGAGAGACTGGGGAGAAAGAGAGAGAGACTGGGGAGAAAGGGAGAGAGACAGGGGAGAAAGGGAGAGAGACTGGAGAGAGAGAGAGACTGCGGAATGGGAGAGAGAGACTGGGGGGGGGGAGAGAAAGACTGGGGAGAAAGGGAGAGAGACTGGGGAGAAAGGGAGAGAGACTGGGGAGAAAGGGAGAGAGACTGGGGAGAAAGGGAGAGAGACTGGGGAGAAAGAGAGAGAGACTGGGGAGAGAGAGAGAGACTGGAGAGAGTGAGAGAGACTGGGGAGAGAGAGAGAGAGAGAGAGAGAGAGAGAGAGAGAGAGAGAGAGACTGAGGAGAGAGAGAGAGACTGGAGAGAGAGAGAGTGAGAGAGAGAGAGAGAGAGAGACTGGGGGCGAGAGATACAGAGACTGTGGAGAGAGCGCGAGGCTGGGAAGAGAGAGAGACTGGAGAGAGAGCGTGAGAGACTAGGGAGATAGAGATAGAGAGAGAGAGAGACTGGGGAGAGAGAGAGAGAGTCTGGGAGAGAGAGAAAGACTGAGAGAGAGAGAGAGAGAGAGAGAGAGAGAGAGAGAGAGACTGGGGAGAGAGAGAGATAGACTGGACAGGGAGAGAGACTGGGGAAAGAGAGAGAGAGTGAGAGCGTGAGAGACTAGGGAGATAAAGAGAGAGAGACTGGGGGAGACAGCGAGACTGGGGAGAGAGAGAGAGAGAGACAGAGCGATTGGGGAGAGAGAGAGGCTGGGGGGAGAGTGTGGCCGGAGACAGAGAGAGAGAGAGAGAGAGAGAGAGACAGGAGAGAGAGAAAGAGAGACTAAGGAGATAGAGAGAGAGACTGGGGGAGAGAGAGAAAGACTGGGAGAGAGAGAGAGAGAAAGACTGGGAGAGAGAGAGAGAGAGAGACTGGAGAGAGAGAGAGAGAGAGACTGGAGAGAGAGAGAGGCTAGGGAAAGAGAGAGAGGCTAGGGAAAGAGAGAGAGACTGGAGAGGGAGAGAGACTGGAGAGAGAGCGTTCGAGACTGGGGGAAGAGAGAGAGAGAGACTGGGGGAGAGAGAGATACAGAGACTGGGGAGAAAGAGAGAGACTGCAGAGAGAGAGAGACTGGGGAGAGAGCGTGAGAGACTAGGGAGTTAGAGAGAGAGACTGGGGAGAAAGAGATAGACTGGAGAGTGGGAGAGAGGGAGACTGGAGGGAGAGAGAGAGAGAGAGAGAGAGAGACGGAGGGTAGAGAGAGAGAGACTGGGGAGAGAGAGAGACTGGGGAGAGAGAGAGAGAGAGAGACTGGGGAGAGAGAGAGAGAGAGAGTGAGGGTAGAGAGAGAGAGATTGGGGAGAGAGAGAGACATACTGGGGAGAGAGAGAGACTTGGGAGAGAGAATGAGACTGCAGAGAGACAGAGAGAGAATGATGAGATAGAGAGAGAATGTAGAGAGAGGGAGAAACTGGGGAAAGAGAGAGAGAGACTGGAAAGAGAGCGTGAGAGACGAGGGAGATAGAATGAGAGAGACTTGTGAGAGAGAGAATGGGAGAATGAGAAAGACTGGAAAGAGATAGAGACTGCGGAAAGAGAGAGAGACTGGGGAGAAAGAGAGAGAGACTAGGGGGAGAGAGAGAAAGACGAGAGAGAGAGAGAGAAAAAGAGAGAGAGAGAGAGACTGGGGAGAATGAGAGAGAGACTGGGGTGAGTGAAAGAGAGACTGGGGAGAGTGAGAGAGGGACTGGGGAGAGTGAGAGAGGGACTGGGGAGAGTGAGAGAGGGACTGGGGAGAGTGAGAGAGGGACTGGGGAGAGTGAGAGAGGGACTGGGGAGAGTGAGAGAGGGACTGGGGAGAGTGAGAGAGGGACTGGGGAGAGTGAGAGAGGGACTGGGGAGAGTGAGAGAGGGACTGGGGAGAGTGAGAGAGGGACTGGCAAGAGAGAGAGACTGGGGAGAGAGAGAGAGACTATGGAGAGAGAGAGAGAGAGAGAGAGACTGGGAGAGAGAAACAGAAACTAGTGATTGTTATGTATGTAACCCTCGGCAAGCTGTATCATATCACCACCAGGGCGCCTACCTGTTGGAGTCCCAAGGGATCCCAGCATCCCTTGGGAGCACTATATATAAGCAGGCCTCCCATGCTGTACCAGCACTCTGAAGTTTAAATAAAGGAGCTAAGGTCACACTTATTCACTGTCTACAGTACTCAGGTGCATTACTTTATTCTGAGCATAACAGTGAAAGAGAGAGAAACTGGGGAGGCAGAGAGAGAGACTGGGGAGAGAACGAGACTTTGGAGAAAGAAAGAGACTGCGGAGAGAGAGAGACTGATGAGAGAGAGAGAGAGAGAGAGAGAGAGAGAGAGAGAGACTGCACAGAGAGAGAGAGACTGCGGAGAGAGAGACTGGAGAGAGGATGTGAGACTGGGGAGAGAGAGAGACTAAGAAAGAGAAAGTGACTGGGGAGAGAGAGAGAGAGACTATGGAGAGAGAGAGCGCGAGAGAGAGAGAGAGAGACTGGGGAAAGAGAGAGAATGGGGAGATAGAAAGAGAGACTGTGGAGAGAGAGAGAGGGAGAGAGACTGGGGAGAGAGAGCGAAACTTGGGAGAAAGAGAGAGAGACTGGGAGAAAGAGAGGCAGACTGGGAGAAAGAGAGGCAGACTGGGAGAAAGAGAGGCAGACTGGAGAGATTGAGCGAGAGAGGGAGACTGGGGGGAGAGAGAGAAATACTAGAGAGCGCGAGACTGGGGGGAGAGAGAGAGAGAGACTGGGGAGAAAGAGAGAGAGACTGGGAGAAAGAGAGGCAGACTGGCGAGAGAGAGCGAGAGAGAGAGACTGGGGGGATAGAGAGAAATACTAGAGAGCGCGAGACTGGGGGGAGAGAGAGAGAGAGAGACTGGGGAGAAAGAGAGACTGGGGAGAAAGAGAGAGAGACTGGGGAGATAGAGGGACAGAGACTGTAGAAAGAGAAAGACTGGGGGCGAGATAGAGAGACTGGAGATAGAGAGACTGGGGAGAAGAAAGAGAGATTGGGGAGAGAGAAAGAGAGATTGGGGAGAGAGATAGATAGACTGGGGAGGGAGTGAGACTGGGGAGAGAGAGAGAGACAGGGGAGAGACTGGGGAGACAGAGAGTGGAGAGAGAGAGACTGCGGAAAGAGAGAGAGAGACTCGAGAGAGAGCGTGAGAGACTAGGAAGATAGAGAGCGAGAGACTGGGGAGATAGAGAGACTGGGAAGAGAGACTCTGGGGAGAGAGAGAGACTTGTGAGAAAGAAAGAGATTGCGGAGAGAGAGAGACTGATGAGAGCGAGAGAGAGAGATTCGGGAGAGGGAGAGTGAGACTGGGTGGAGAGAGAGAAAGACTGGAGAGAGAGCGAGAGAGAGAGAGACTGGGGGTAGAGAGAGAGAGAGACGAGGGGTAGAGAGAGAGAGACTGGGGGTAGAGAGAGAGAGAGAGAGAGAGAGAGAGAGACTGGGGAGAGAGAGAGACTAGGTAGAGAGAGTGAGAGACTAGGGAGAGAGAGAGACTGGGGGCGAGAGAGAGAGAGACTGGGGGGAAAGGGACAGAGACTGGGGGGAGTGAGAGAAAGACGAGAGAGAGAGAGAGAGAGAGAGAGAGAGAGAGACTGGGGAGAGAGAGAGAGACTGGGGAGAGAAAGAGAGAGACTGGGGAGAGAAAGAGAGAGATTGGGGAGAGAGAGAGAGACAGAGACTGCAGAAATAGAGACTGGGGCCACGAAAGAGACTGGGGAGAAGAAAGAGAGAGACTGCGGAGAGAGAGAAAGACAGAGACTGCAGAAATAGAGACTGGGGCCACGAGAGAGACTGGGGAGAAGAAAGAGAGAGACTGGGGAGAGAGAGAGACAGAGACTGCAGAAATAGAGACTGGGGCCACGAGAGAGACTGGGGAGAAGAAAGAGAGAGACTGGGAAGACAGTGAGAG